>NW_015151243.1:208204-228803 GCF_000732505.1 Cyprinodon variegatus | reverse complement strand
AAAAAAAAAAAAAAAAAATTGTCTGAATACCAAGAAAGTAAGTTGATTTAATTTGTGTTTTGATAAATGTGATTATCGAGGGAAAATTCTTCAGCTCTTGATCACTAACAAATTTGAATGAACCTCTGAATGGAGGGAAAACAGCAGACCCATGAATACTATATCATACGGATTTAAGGTACACTAATGAAATTAATTGTGTTGAGACAACTTGAACATTACTTTGACATTATATACAGCAAAAATTATCATTTAGTAAGATTTAGGATAGTTAGAAATTCAGATACCATTTTTCTTTATCTAATAGTTTATCCATATCCATAGTTTATTACAGCAGAACTGAAGAGTTTCTTTACCTTCTGTGGTTCTTATCAAAATTGATTGAGATGATGTAGAGGGCAATAAAGGAAATTTAGAGGAGAAGGCCTGGCATATTTATCCAACAAGATAAAATACTGAGGCAAATGCTAACAACTTTTATTTCTTGTTTTTTTTTTGTGTAATAGAAAAGTATGAGGCCCTCTGGGGAACATGGGGCTCTTTTTTTGTTTTGCATTACCTCACAAATACTTTTGAGTTTTGTCCATTTTTTAACCACAGTGACGTTTGTTTGAAGTTGGATATTTAAGCTCCGCAGAGTCAGCGGGATCTAGCCATCAGTTGATCTGAATGAGGGACTCCGACAAATCTTTGAACCAAGTACTCCTGATAAACAAAAATCAATAAATTCCTTATCTTATGACCAAGTCAGACAAAACTAATATAAAACCATGCCATTATGCACACTTGCTTTTATGCAATTTTAAGCTATTTTCAATTTTTATGCTATTTTTAAAGACAAAAGTTGGAACTTTACTTCAATAGCTTCAAGGTCATGTGACCTACTGAATTAAATTCTTTGTGAAATTGTTTTACTATTAGCCTGATGAGGCACACTCAATTTTATTCCTTTTTAAGCCTTTGTATATTATTCCTTTTTAAGCCTTTGTATATTTTTAAACATTTTTAAACATTTTTTAATTTTTTAATTACAAAAATAATTGATATTTCTTCAATAGCTTCCAGGTCATGTGAACCACTAACTCCAAATCTATGTCCAGATCTACTACTTTGGCCAGATGCATATATATATATATATATATNGAGCAAACAGGTTGAGGATCACTCCAGATCCTGTTGGTCTCGCAGGTCACATCAGATGAGCCATTTATGATGAATCCCGGATGGCATTTAAAGTGACACGTTGTGTTGAATTTGTGCGTCACGCCTCCTGAGCAGTTAAAGTCACCATTTTCAGGTGCAGACAGAGGGGGGCATTCCACACCTGGGAGCAATTGCGGGTCAAACACAAAACTGTTATATAATACTCCAAACATCGGATAGTTCTTCGAATGTTCAATGTTTTTGAAAGGAAATAGTTGCCGATGTGTGTATATTTTGTTAATTAAGTATGCCTAAGGAAACAAAGGAAACAGATGTTGAGTCTAATGTTCTGAAAACATGCAGGGTGAGTAAAAAAACAATATTAATGACAGTGTGTGCAACAGATAACAAACAGGTCAGCTGTCTAAACTGTTATCAATAAAGGGATCTGCTTTATTCTGGCATTTTGTACTTCCTGAGCTGTGATAGATTGAACGTGACCTTCTAGATCAGAGCTTTTGAAAACTTGCTATTTTTGCACAAATTATCTTGAGCCAATCTTTACGCTGTACTGGGAAATTCTTGTAATTTTCTTCTCACCTGTTTGACACTTGTCTCCCTCATAGCCAGGATAACACAGGCAGGTTGTGCTGTTTATGGTCTCCCAGCACATGCCGTTTACACATGATGTTTGGTTACACTGAGCTGTTGAGAAGAGTTTGACTTTGTTGCTTCTGATGCCATATTACAACAATTTTATTTTACTGTTAACTTAATTTATGAAAGTAACAATTTGTACTCACCTTTGTAGCAAACTGCATATTTTTTGTTGGCACATTTCTCATCATTCCACTTCCCATGATTATTGCGACTGTTTACATACATCTCAACACAGAACTCTGCGCTTAAGTTGTTGTTTGGCTCATTTTCAGCCCATGACGTGTTACCGACCCATGTGCTGTTATTCCCAACCCAACTCCAGGTTTCATTTATTTGTTTTTTGGTGATACCAATCCAATAATATGGAGAGCTATCTTTTGTGGGTAGTAGGGAAGCAATATATGCATTCTCTTTATCACTCTGTATCACCACTAAGTCTGTGAAATGTGTCTGGCACCACTTTCTAGCTTCAGTCCAGTTCATTGTATCTGTTGAGTAGTGATACGTCCATCCCAAGTTAACATCAGCAAAGGACCAACCTAAAAACAGATTATATTTAAATTTAAGGATTGCTAATACTAAATCAACTCCTCAATGTATTATAACCAAAACCCACCTAAGATGCTAAACAGAAACCACTTCATCTTCAGTTAGCAGCTATTATCTGTTTGAAAAAAATAAGGTGAAAAGTGAAGAGCTTTGGAAAGTCATTCGGTAACAAAATAAGATCTTGCTTACCCAGAACTGCTGATGTAAGTGGCAGCTTGATTTTTAGTAAATTTTCCCAGTTATGTTTAACCTCAAACCACAGCCATTAGTTTGGTGCAGCTTCAAGTCAGAGAAAGACTTTTATACTTTCTCTCTGCCAGTTTGGCTGGCATCATCGTTGAATAGCTGGATGTTTACAATACGAACTGAATGGAGGTGCCGAAGGATTTATCAGACTAGTTAAACTTGAATTAATCTTTTGGGGAATTCCACTCATTTTCTGATTCTAGGGTCGATTTTCTTGTTTTTAAGTACAAGGAAATAAATATTATTCAGGCTCTCTGTTTCTGAGTTATATAACCATGTCTTAGTCTGTCAGGTTGTTTTAGTATGAGTTTTTTTTTTCTTTGATAGAATAGAGATGGATTTTTTTTCCTCTAGGTTTACTCTGGTGCCGCTGATTACCGGCATGATCGCATAATCCCCAAACTCATTGTTGACTCCTGATTTGACTGCTTTCAATCCCAGGAACCAGGAAAACATTTTTATCACAGAGTCATCTGTAAATCATTCGACTTCCTATGCTGTTCTTTATGTCTGCATAGATGTCTTTGTTATTTTTTATTTGATCATTTTAGAAAATGATCTCCACAACGCATGGGATAACTTAAAATGGGATTTATTTAACAAAAAAATCATAACTGGTTGGAGAGGAGAGGGAAAGGGACAGAAAGAATGAGCTAGCTTCGTGAGAAAGAATGGTGCATCTTCATCTGGATCTGATTTTATCCTGGCCAACTGCCTCCACTTCCAATCAGCACCAATTAGAAGCTGTAAAACAAGGATTTTAAAGACCCAAAGGAAAGACTTCGGGCCGTAACAAACAGTGATCCTTGGTTGATTGATTGGTTGACTTTATTGATCTCACAGTGGAGAAATTTACTCGTTACATCAGCTCAAATAGTCAAAAAGAGAAGAAGAAAGTGCCAAAGGAAGAAAAAGGTGCATGGGAAATATACAGTATAAACAGTGCGTCCATATATGACAGCTAAGTCTTTTTTTCTTTATTCACTTTTTAATGGGGATCTTTATGGCCAATGCAACCCTTGGCTTTGCTGCTCTCCGGTTTATCTGCCACATTAAATGTTGGTTTCTCTACCCACATCCACTTAATAAGATTATTTACAACCTGTTGCAGACATGTGCCAATTGCTTAAATAGCTTTAAAGGAATTAATCCGTATTGCATTTAAGTATTTTTTATCAGAATATCTTCTGCTTAAAAAGTCTAACTATTGTTACAGATTTAATGGGATCTGAGATGCTTTGAAATTTTTCATGATATAAAAATACAGAAATTTCAACCATCAATACCTTACTGCACAATAAGCCGTTTTTGTTCTGTTTCTGTAAATGGATCTGTCTCTCACAACATACCAATAAAGAGTGAAGCTTTTAGGTTTCTCAGATAAAATGAATGCTCACTCAAACACAAAAATAAAATATATTTTTTTCTTTTTCTTTGGGTATCAGATTAAGATATTGCAATTTTTAAGATAGTACCACATTGATTGCATAATTTATAATTAACAAAGGTAAACATGCCTGTCTGCCTGAACTTCTACTACTGAAGTGACGGATTGTGACCCTCAAGGAAAACACATTCTGTGAAATAAGTTGTGTTAAAGCAAAGCCATTGAGCTGACCAAGACACAGTAATCTGAAATAGATGTTGTTGATGTCGTGGAGACAGAGACTTATGCGGTCAAGGTCACGTTAAACAATAGGCCAGGTTTGGTCTAGTTGAAGAAGTGAAAGTTTTTGCTATGGGACTTTGACTTATAACCCTTTGGTCATTCTCCCTAACTGCTGACAAATGACAACCTCTCTGCAGAGAATGCTGATCATTTGTGAAACAGACAATTGCAGAAGTTCATTTTACTTCCTGGGGATTTTACCCGTATTATTTTTCTACCCCTTTGAAACAGAGGTCAGTTCAGAGGCAGAAACAGGATGACTGTCATTGATCAGAGTGTGGGAAAAGTTTGAGACAGACATAATTGCTGAGCAAGCATACATGGTAGGACTTTTTGTTGATAGCTAAACCTTAATGCTTAATATGGAAACAGAACTGGTCTAATATAGGACACGGTGATGTGTGATATATAATGAATACATTTTCAGTTTTTAACACATTTATTAGGTTTAATTGCATATAAAAATGTGCCCAAGCATGTACAGACGCAGCTGACCTTAAGGGCAATGATTATTTTTACATTAAATATGTAGAAATACAGATCCTATAAATACATACTGTATAGAAATATATATATATATATATATATATATTTATATACCGTAAGAAAGTTATTTCACAATTTCACCCACAATCTTGTGCAACATTCACAAAAAGGCCAAAATAAAATAGATTTCCAGCATACTGATGTGTAGTAGAACAATATGTTCTATATTAAACTCCCATTGGGAGAAAATTCATACTTCTAACTTTAATCCTTTTTGGTTAAATTTATTTTTAAGTGTTGTTTTTTTTTTTAAAGTTGATGCTTAGATGAGACTGTCGATGCTGTTTTTGTAGACCTGGAGTGGTGCCTCCACCTCGGAGCTGCTGTGAGGAACAACATGAGAAGAAAACAAGATGAGTTTATTGATTCTTAAAATTTCTGATTTGACCTGTTAAAAAACGACATTTACCTGTTCAGCTCAAACTTGGAGGCTCTCTGCTTCAGTTTTTTCATAACCCACATAGCCAGAGACAGACCGGATACTAAGGCGGTGCCCCCTGCTGCAACCCCACCAGTAACAACAGTGGCAGAAACTGGAGCAGCTGTGGAAACACCACCGAATGTGAATAATCTGACCCAGGATCAACTCAGTTTTATATTTAGAACATTGACTTTTTTTCTCTTATGGGAACCTCTTTTTAATCTTCTGTTTTATTTACCTCGACAAGTGGGTTTCTTTTCGGTCCAAGTGCCACGACGATTACAAGTCAGGATCTTGTGTCCATCTAATAGGAAATCTGGATTGCATCTGAAGGAACATGTAGAGTTGAAAGCCTGCAGGCTGTCTGTGCAATTCATACGACCATTTTCAGGCTCTTCAAGAAGAGGGCACTTGACAGCTGGGGAATAAGGAGGAATCATGTTATAAAATGGAACACAACACATCAAGCTTACAATTGAGTGCACATGTAGGCAAGAAATATTTTCTGTTTTTTTGGAGTGCGCACTCAAAGGTAACTCTCACCTTCACAGTGTGGCACCTGCTCACTCCATTCAGCTGCTGCTGTGCATGTGACCCTGCTTGGTCCCACCAGGTGATAGCCAGGGGAACATCTGAAGCTGCAGGACTTTGTAAAGCTGAAACTTCTGTCCTCGCAGCTCATAAAACCATTNGTGGAGAAACTGAAGATTTTATGTACAGAAAACTTTACAGAAACAAAACACTAAATGATTGAATAATCATACCTTTGCAGGTGGGCGTAGCATGACTCCACTGACCATCCTCAGAACACTGAATGCTTTTCTCTCCCTGCAGTTTAAAGCCTGGTTCGCAGCTGAAGTTACAGGAAGAGTTGACTCCCAGTGATTCACTGCACTGAGGGATCAGATTATCTCCTGTTCCCGGATTCTGACAAGTTATGGCTGTCATTGGGAAAGGAAAAAAAAAAATTCAGTTATAGAATTTTTATGCAAGACCTTTCTGCTTATTCTTAAAGTGGCTTCAGGTCTTTTTCTAAGGAGTGCATATTTAAAGTTAACTCTCACCTTCACAGTGTGGCACCTGCTCACTCCATTCAGCTGCTGCTGTGCATGTGACCCTGCTTGGTCCCACAAGGCGATAGCCAGGGGAACATCTGAAGCTGCAGGACTTTGTATAGCTGAAAGTCATGTCTTCACAGCTCATAAAACCATTGTCTGGATCCTGAAGAGCAGAACACTGAACAGCTGTAAAAAAAAAAATTGAATTGAAATAAGCTTTTGAAATATTTTTCAATTCTTGAAAACACAAGTTTACAAAATAGCCTCAATTTAAAGTGAGTACAGAGCACTGGACAGCAGCAAACGATTTTACAACATGTCAAATAAACCTTTTTCAGTTTGTCTAAAAGACAGAAATGTGATCTTTATTGTTAAAAAAAGTTTTTCTAATTGTGGAAAATCAGCAGCCGTACCGACACACGATGGCTTTGATGTGTTCCATTTCCCCGATGATTCACATTGTAGAGTAAAGAAGGAGGAATCATCCAGTTGGTATCCTTCCTCACAGGTAAAGCTGCAGCTTGAAAGATAGCTGAATTTTTCCAGGGGGTCAGAACAATTGACTGATCCTCTTGCAGGAGCAGAGAGTTCCTGACACCGAACCACTGCAGGCGGCAGGACAAAAAATGAATACAAACCTTTATTACTAACTCAGAAAAGGTTGAAATGCTTCCTCCTGTGTTGCTTTCTGTTACAGTTAGACTTACATTCACACGTAGGAGCCTGACTGGACCAGTCCTTTGTTGCAAGGCATCTCTGAGGTTCTGACAGAGTTGGTTGGTATCCTTCCTCACAGGAATACTGGCACAGCGAGTCATAGGAGAAGTTCCCGTACTTATGGATGCAATCAACCCTTCCTTTTTGGGGGGGGATCACTGCATCTTTGTCACATTCTACAACTACAAATAGAACATAATACATTTAGTCAAATGCATTTAAAGGTAAATACCAACGTGAACCAAAACTGGAAAAAAATAAAAAAAACTAAGTACATTTTCTCACCTTGCTCACACTTGTCTCCATAAAAACCTGGATTGCATTTGCACATGTGGCTGTTGATGGTCTCCACACATTCACCATGGAGGCATGAATCCGTTTTACAGGACGCTGCCAAAAAACACGTATTTTAAATTCTTTGGATTTTAAGCTTTAATGACGTTTTCAACTTAAGATCAGGAAAACTGAAGAAAAATGAAGAGCTCACCTGTATAACACAACGCAGTTTTACTTTTTGAGCACATCTCATCATTCCACTTTCCTTCATCCACCTCCCTTTTAATGTACATCTCAACACAATCCTCCGCTTGGCTCGATGTTTGCAGCCTGCCCCCATTTGGTTCATTGGTTGCCCAGTTTTCTGCCTCTTTTGTCAGTGGTTTGTTGGTTCCAACCCAGGTCCAGACATTATTAACCTTGCGAATCCCAATCCAGTAGTAGCCTCTCCTCCTGGGCAGCAGAGTTTTCAGGTGCTCAATCTCCTCTTGGTTTTGAATTGCCACCATGTCAGTAAAATGTTCCCTGCACCATTTTCTGGCTGATTCCCAGTTCATTGTGTTGTTCGACGCGTGGTAAGACCAGCAGTATACAGTAGACCACATGGACAGCACTGATGACAGAGACCAGAGACAGGTGTTAGACTATGGGTCAAAGAGGATGTAACAAAAATATATTCAAAATGGTTGAAATTCTGTTTGAGCTACATTTACATACCTAAAGAAAAGCAGACCAACTGCATCAGCGAGGTAGACATCTTATATCACTCTCCTGTAATAATCAAAAAAGGAATTTCTGTCAAAATAAAAGAAAAAATTGATTAATAAAAAGCAATGCCAAACTATCAATAACTGACATGTTTAGAGCAAAAAGGAAAAGAAATCCACTGAACTCACAATTTTAGGTGTGTTGACTGAAGAGATGAAATAGTCTCGTGCTTCTCCTGAGCTCTGAGCTTCATGTGTTGAGGAGCCTGTTTTTATACCCTATACTCTGATGCAGTCCAGGTTTCCTGGAAGCTNCAGTGATTCACTGCACTGAGGGATCAGATTATCTCCTGTTCCCGGATTCTGACAAGTTATGGCTGTCATTGGGAAAGGAAAAAAAAAAATTCAGTTATAGAATTTTTATGCAAGACCTTTCTGCTTATTCTTAAAGTGGCTTCAGGTCTTTTTCTAAGGAGTGCATATTTAAAGTTAACTCTCACCTTCACAGTGTGGCACCTGCTCACTCCATTCAGCTGCTGCTGTGCATGTGACCCTGCTTGGTCCCACAAGGCGATAGCCAGGGGAACATCTGAAGCTGCAGGACTTTGTATAGCTGAAAGTCATGTCTTCACAGCTCATAAAACCATTGTCTGGATCCTGAAGAGCAGAACACTGAACAGCTGTAAAAAAAAAAATTGAATTGAAATAAGCTTTTGAAATATTTTTCAATTCTTGAAAACACAAGTTTACAAAATAGCCTCAATTTAAAGTGAGTACAGAGCACTGGACAGCAGCAAACGATTTTACAACATGTCAAATAAACCTTTTTCAGTTTGTCTAAAAGACAGAAATGTGATCTTTATTGTTAAAAAAAGTTTTTCTAATTGTGGAAAATCAGCAGCCGTACCGACACACGATGGCTTTGATGTGTTCCATTTCCCCGATGATTCACATTGTAGAGTAAAGAAGGAGGAATCATCCAGTTGGTATCCTTCCTCACAGGTAAAGCTGCAGCTTGAAAGATAGCTGAATTTTTCCAGGGGGTCAGAACAATTGACTGATCCTCTTGCAGGAGCAGAGAGTTCCTGACACCGAACCACTGCAGGCGGCAGGACAAAAAATGAATACAAACCTTTATTACTAACTCAGAAAAGGTTGAAATGCTTCCTCCTGTGTTGCTTTCTGTTACAGTTAGACTTACATTCACACGTAGGAGCCTGACTGGACCAGTCCTTTGTTGCAAGGCATCTCTGAGGTTCTGACAGAGTTGGTTGGTATCCTTCCTCACAGGAATACTGGCACAGCGAGTCATAGGAGAAGTTCCCGTACTTATGGATGCAATCAACCCTTCCTTTTTGGGGGGGGATCACTGCATCTTTGTCACATTCTACAACTACAAATAGAACATAATACATTTAGTCAAATGCATTTAAAGGTAAATACCAACGTGAACCAAAACTGGAAAAAAATAAAAAAAACTAAGTACATTTTCTCACCTTGCTCACACTTGTCTCCATAAAAACCTGGATTGCATTTGCACATGTGGCTGTTGATGGTCTCCACACATTCACCATGGAGGCATGAATCCGTTTTACAGGACGCTGCCAAAAAACACGTATTTTAAATTCTTTGGATTTTAAGCTTTAATGACGTTTTCAACTTAAGATCAGGAAAACTGAAGAAAAATGAAGAGCTCACCTGTATAACACAACGCAGTTTTACTTTTTGAGCACATCTCATCATTCCACTTTCCTTCATCCACCTCCCTTTTAATGTACATCTCAACACAATCCTCCGCTTGGCTCGATGTTTGCAGCCTGCCCCCATTTGGTTCATTGGTTGCCCAGTTTTCTGCCTCTTTTGTCAGTGGTTTGTTGGTTCCAACCCAGGTCCAGACATTATTAACCTTGCGAATCCCAATCCAGTAGTAGCCTCTCCTCCTGGGCAGCAGAGTTTTCAGGTGCTCAATCTCCTCTTGGTTTTGAATTGCCACCATGTCAGTAAAATGTTCCCTGCACCATTTTCTGGCTGATTCCCAGTTCATTGTGTTGTTCGACGCGTGGTAAGACCAGCAGTATACAGTAGACCACATGGACAGCACTGATGACAGAGACCAGAGACAGGTGTTAGACTGTGGGTCAAAGAGGATGTAACAAAAATATATTCAAAATGGTTGAAATTCTGTTTGAGCTACATTTGCATACCTAAAGAAAAGCAGACCAACTGCATCAGCGAGGTAGACATCTTATATCACTCTCCTGTAATAATCAAAAAATGAATTTCTGTCAAAATAAAAGAAAAAATTGATTAATAAAAAGCAATGCCAAACTATCAATAACTGACATGTTTAGAGCAAAAAGGAAAAGAAATCCACTGAACTCACAATTTTAGGTGTGTTGACTGAAGAGATGAAATAGTCTCGTGCTTCTCCTGAGCTCTGAGCTTCATGTGTTGAGGAGCCTGTTTTTATATCCTATACTCTGATGCAGTCCAGGTTTCCTGGAAGCTGTTTTCATTTCCTTGGAATTTCCCCTACCTCACGTCTCCTTTCACTTCTGAATATTTAGGAAACCTGACTAACTTATTGCCTCTTTATTTTTCTTCTTTGTGAGAAAAGATATTAAGCCTTAAGTAAAGATTTTATATGTCACATTTTCACAAGTTTATTTTAATGTGTTTTTGATTTATACCTAAACTTGCTCACAAATACCATCCTACTGCATTATCCTCTACTTCAAGAATTTTACACCATAAAATTGGTCTTTAAAGTTGCTAGTATTGAGATACAACTAATTTAAATCAGATTATGTAATATATGGAGATGTCTATTGATAAATTATTAACCATTATTAAATGCAGAAATGCTGCTTTTAAAAAAGACGTACAGCATCTTGCCCTTTAAACTGCACAGTAAACTATTAGGGATGATGAAACACATAAAATATCATCAAACCTAAATTTTCTTTTTATCCTGAACAGTTGATGCTCTAACTCTCAGACTTTAAATGTTGTTCAGTAATAACAATTTTCCCATTCAGAGATTGAATTTAGACTTTAAGGTTTCCTTGTTTATACATTTCTTAAATGTTCTGAAGTTTTCAAGCACATTTTTTGAACCCAGATATTTATTGTCCTTAAAGGGAAACTTGGATTAGCACTTTTCTGGCCAAAAGAAAATAAGATACTAACTAACTAAAATAACCATACAAAAAAACTTAAGCATGGTCTCATGTTCAGGGCAGCTGTGGCCATTTGCTCTACAGAAGGTGAGGATAGGTAGAGGTTCCCAATGGTCGTTTGGTACAGCCAAATTGTCTTGCATAATTAGGGTAGAAATGTTTGCTTCAATCAACTTTGTTAGATTAGTCATGGTAATACAAATAAAATGAAGGCTGGGCAAAGGATGCATTAAAGTTTTGACCAGTCTGAAAGTTTTGGCACAATAATTAAGATAAATTAACAAGAAAACTGTTTTTCAACAGAAGCAGCAAAAGCTGGAGGTCCACATAAAGTTCTTTCCATTCATGGATTTTTGATAATGACAGCGGAACATTGGGTAGCATTGCTGCCTTGCAGCAAGAAGGTTCCGGGTTGCATGTTCTCCCTGTGCATGAGTGGGTTCTCTCCAGGTACTCTGGCTTCCTCTAACAGTCCAAAAACATGACTGTTAAGTAAATTGGCTTCTCTAAATTCTCCTTTAGTGTGAATGTGTGCGTGAATGGTTGTTTGTCTTGTTTGTGTCTGTGTTGCCCTACGATGGACTTGTCACCTGTCCAGGGTGTACCCTGCCTCTTGCCCATAGAAAACTGGAGATAGGCACTAGCACCCTTCATGACCCCAGCATGGATAAGCGTGATAGAAAATGGATGGATGGACTTATTTTCTGGAGGCTTATTCTGTGTTGCCTGACAGTAACATCCTTATTCAACAGAATCAAGGTTATTTAAACTTTCTGCAGTCTAGGTTTTTATATTCATGTGCTTTTTGCTCTTTGGTTTTGCTGACTTTAGGGTGGGGACAATTGTCCTCGCACAACAGTTTGAACCATTCAGCAGTTTTATTAAAATCTTTAAGTGGGGAAGTGCTTGTCAGAGGTTGATGCTGGCTTTTATCCAGTGTTTACAAATGCAATCTATTCAAACATCCTCATGGTACTCCAGTGTGCTGGTTAGTATAGCTGACATGTTTGTGCATAGCTGCAAAACTTACAGACTTTTGGGAAGAAAGTCAATTTTATGTCACTGAGATAGTCTTTCAAACTATTTTAATTGCAACCCATTTGTTTCCCTTGGATGTAAAAGACTGTTAAATTTCTCTCTTCATTTTAATATTCTAAACCACTTCATAGATCGAGCAACCAAAACTAAATTTCAGCATCAGCATAGATTCACAAATTATCATTGGATCAAGATGATGTTTAAAAACAAAACAATACATATTTAGAAAGGCAAAAACAAGTATTTTAAAAGCAACACAAATATAAAGTTTTAAATAGCATAGAAACTGTACAGGCTGTTTTCCTGTCTATAAAACCCTTTGAGATTTAGGATTTAGAATTTCCTAGCAAGGATTTTTTTTTAAGAAACTGTACTTAAAGATTCAAGAAGCATGAAAATTGTGAGGAATTTTCTTTTATCAAAGTCCTTAGAAGAACATTTCAGCAGTTTTATCTAACCTAAAACAGGGATATTCTTTCTTCAATTTTTTGGGGGGGTCTGTGTCACAGTTGAGACAATAATTTGCTCCTCGATCTTTATCTGAGTAGGATGGAATTATTTATATTCACATTCATAAAATATAATGCTGCTCTGAGACAGACTGTCGACCTGTACCCCACCTCTCGTGCATAGCTGCTGGAGATAGGCACCGTCCCAACCATGACCCTGATGGAAAAGCAGAAGATGGATGAAAAATTGCATTGGACTATCCTTGTTTTCCTTTTCTGCTCATGGCATTGTTTGGGTAATGTGCATGAAAAAGAAGAAATTAAAGAAAACAAGGCCGGTCTAATATGTTTTTTCAATGACTGTAGATTTAACCTACCGTAGGTTAATACCTGTCTAAATGTAGATATAATTATTGGAGGCTCCTGTGATTAAGAAAAAATCCTTCTTCATACAAGGATGAATACATGTTGGTCTGATTGTGAAAATGTACAAAAAAAGGATATAAAAAAAACATTATATATATATATATATATATATATATATATATATATATATATATATATATATATATATATATACACTAAACCCATTTTACCCATTGATTTCAGTCCTTTCATTTGTACTAATTGCTGTAAAAAAAGGTATTCCAACAGACAATACATGACCTGTAACATAGGTTTCACGATTCAAAATGAATTGGAATTTCCAGTATGAGAATATCATGCAAAAAGGTATGTAGACTCTTTAAAAGATTCCCATGAGGATAGAAGAGCCGCGGTTTAATGTGAGGCGCCTACAGGCTGACTTTTTTCCTCCTGGTGACAGCTCACATCCTTCCTCTCTGGCTCAAGGTGCTGGACATTAGCCATTGCTCCTTGACACCTCGCAACCCTAACCTCTTTACCGGAAAAACATTAACAAGGCTTTGATTAACTCACATAGGACTGCACTTTGGACAGATACTAAGCTTTAGTTTTACTGAAAACAATGGACCTTTTTACAAATTTGCTTGAGGTATCAAACCATTTTCCTGTGCCGGCTTAATCCTTTCAGGGTGGAAGGGGAGCTGGATCTAAATCCAGCAAACAAGGGGGGAGAGGACGGAGACACCCTGGAAATGTTTTCAAGGCTGTCACAGAGACAAAACATATACCTTAACCATGTACCTACTTAAAAGAAATTGAGAGCCTTTAGTTAACCAAGCATGCATTGTTTTATCTGCTGTTGTTTTTGTCTGTGAGAACCAAAATAAACTAAACACTCATTTTGGAAAACACCACACACATTTCTTTTATATACCGGTATTTGAAGGATCTTCTTTTGGCAAAGAAAAAAAACAAACAGAAAAACTGCTGAATTCTAGCTGTAATTTGGAATGGACGGGATTATTTGTATCCCTATTGGTAATTACAACTTCCGTATTGAAAATGGCATCCACTTATGCAGGAACATTAAACAAAGTGTACAGATGCTCAGTAACAACACATACAATGCTGCTTGGCGATAAGTTTCCTAAAGTAAATTCAAAATGTTTATTTAAAGACAATAGCTCATCTTGGATCCAACTTGATAGTAGATTAGTGGCTTCCTCAGAAAACTTTTTCCGTAATTGGCTCAAATCCTAAAGCTGCAAGATTTATTTGAATTCTTGGCAAGATTGTTCAGGAAAAGGTTTAACATGCAATAGTCATATATTTTGCACTCTGTATAAATGAACATACCATAACTGCACAACCATAAACTTTTAACTTCAACAAAATCCCAAAAGCTTTGTCAGAAAATGACAACACAAAACTAGCACTAACAATCTCTAACAGTAAAACTGCAGCTATCAGAATCAGATATAAAATTTCTAACAGCAGCCAATATGCAAAACATATTGTTCATATAGAACTTATAAAAACGTTTGCCAAACAAGTTGTGAGCAGCCCTGAGAAGCTACCAAAACCACGAGCATATAAGTCTAAGACTGCATGAGTGAGAGTGCCGACTCAGATTAAAAATATATTTGTTTTTACATTCTCTTGTACAAATAAGGATCTGAAAGTGTTGAAAACTGTTATTAGTGCACCAATTCAACCTTTTTGAAAGCGTGAGAAGAGGAAGCATTGCTAAAAGAATGTTTTAACTTGTATGTATAATGCTAACAACCTGAACAAAATCCTCCTCCCCTGTGAAACATTGTGGTAACAGCATCGTGAAATGACTTTACACAGAGACAGGGGACTGGGTCATACAGTAGTTCCAGGAACAATGAATGGAGACATCATGACAAAAACCTAAAGAGAGACAACCTAAAAAATTTTAATGTCATGATAAAGATCATTTATATGTTTAGAATGGGAACCTAACGACACATATAACAGTTCAACCATTGTATATCAAAGCTGAATTTATTTAAACACAACTCAGAATATATTACATAAAAAGTTCTGTATAGGAAAAATTGCATTCCACCCGAGAATAGATCTTTTAGTTTTTCCCATTTTATTCTGCCAATCCGAGGGCTACCAGACAGATTAAAGCAGTATCATCCAGGTTTAGATGGTTTAAAAGGTCCAGATGCAGGTTACTGTATTTTAAAATGTTTTTGAACCAAAAACTACATCATGAACTTGTATTTGTGTCATAGCCTGGTAGCCTGGTTCTAACTTGAGCTAGTGTAGGTCATAAATGGTCTAGTTGCAACTGACAAATGGAAATGAAGGTTTATAAATCTATGTCCTGAATAAAGCCCCAGTCTCTCTCTTTCTCTCCTTTGCTCTATACTTTTTGTTGCGTATTACATATGTTAATTTTTCTTTATTGTATCTGTGCTTACCACTGTTTAGGCAGGCTAAATACATCACCCATCATTGAAGTAATATATTCTTTACATCACACTGAGCCTGGTTCTGCTGGATCTTGCTTCCTGTTAGAAGGAAGCTTTTCCTCTCATCTATCACTGCATGCATGCTTGGTGTGACGGATTGCTGAAGAGTCATCAACAAAATGCAAGCAAATGTCTGATGATAGAATCCTGCAAGTATGGTTTCCCTTATTTTACAAATCTGAAAGTATGATCTGGATTTCTCTAGTGCCTTGAGATAATATGTTGTGAATTTTCAATATATAAATTAATAGATTTGATATTGAATGGAACTTCACAGTAAATTTTGTTTGTTAAATAAATAAAATGGAATGGGTTGAGCTTTTGCTGTGGAGTCTCCCATTTTTATTACCAATAATGGGTCAAATTCATGACATGTTTTGATCAACAAAGACCAGAAATCCAATCAGAAACAGCAAATCAAAACTAAAGAGGCAGTGGAACAAAGCAATCAGTCATTGAAATTGTTTCTAAGATTAGGCGATATCAATTTCCCTAAGGCCTAATGGCAAAAGTGCACAAATGGCCAAGAGTGATTTACCAACGTGTGAAGCATGCTGCACGTGTACAACTGTCTCTGTTTATTTTAGTCTCTGAGGTTTGTGAGAAAAACATAGAGAACAAACGGCATTAAAACATAATGAAAAAACAATGGAAAACACCAGACAGGTCAGACATTAAAAACTGATACAAACCTCTGTAAGGTTTGCTTTTGGTCAGAATAACTGAAAGATAAAGTAAATCTGCAATAAAAGTCTTCAGATTAAAGCACATCCATGCATAGGAAAAGTCCAGTCAAAGCCAAACATGAATCTCATTAAGAATCTGTAACGAGGTTTCAAAAATTTGTTTTTAGAAACTCTATGTTTAATCTGACTTTGATTCAATGACTGTGGGGGGAAATAATATGCAGAAATTTCAGTCATTAAAGCTGGTAGACATGTACCTAAGATAACTTGCAGGTTTCTTTGCAGCAAAAAATGCATTTTTTTATCTTAGCTGACTCAGGGTACTTAATAAAAATGTACACCCCTTTAGATATTTTTAAGTAGAAATGGTTAAAAAAACAACAACAACAACAAAAAACCATAAAGACATAAATAAATGTTTTTGTTTTCCTTTGCAATTTACAAAACTTTAAGATGGCCTCTTTAATACAGCATAAATTAAATATTTAAGTGCGAATGTAATGCTTCTTATTTCCGCCACATGGGGTCACAGACGTGCATTCACGACAACGGTGCCAAACGGTGCTCTGTCCCTTTAAGAGCGGAAATAGACGCGGTGGTCCAAATTAACCCAACGGATCATGCTCTGTGCTCTCTGCAGATCTGTGATCAGTTGGAGGTTAACTGGTAGCTTTTATAGAGCAGCAGCCACAATGGCAGAGGCTCTTGCAAAAATTCCCGACGTTGAGATTGATCACGAAGGGACCTTTAAATACATACTGCTTAGAGTGAAAGTAAAAGATGGCGATGCGCAGAAAAACGTAGTGCGAGGCACTAAGAGTGCAGAGTACCACAGTAAGTTCATAAAGGGCAGGTTTTCTGCTGGAGTAGTGTCAAATTGCTCAAAACACTGACTAATTGGAACGATTTCCGAAAGAATAAAGCAGACTATGACTTTAATACTCAACAAATACACAAAAGAAAGCATATTTCACATGCTGCTTATTTTGCTTTAGTGTTTAAACATGTATATATATTTGTTTTCTTAACAGATCACATATTTGAGAAGGTCAATCCAGCTCTGGAGGCCTTAGGAATGGAGTGCAAATGCCTTGGAGGAGGGAAGATAGAGCACGACAACAAAAACAAGAAGATCAGGGTGTTTGGAGAATCAACTGTGAGTTCATTTCAGTTGAGAGATGTTTAAATGATTTCCTTCTCTGTTGTTTTCATACTGATACTTTCATTCTTCTTTGCAGGCATTTGGGAAAGCAGACCACTCTGTGTCTGTGGAGAAGCTGAAAACTGTCTTCGGTGACTACGAGGTCACTTGGTCTGATGACAAAAAATAACTCCTCTTCTCCTGTAGAGATGGCTACCTTCATCTATGACTCCAAACCATGTGTTCCGTTATCATCCAATTTAAATTCAGCATTAAACTCGCAGCGAAAGCCCATACTTATACAAAGCACTCTTAATTTCTGTTAAATTAAACATTTCTTTCAACTCATGTTTTTTGATCTTATATTATGTTCCGTCTTTGTCTTGGCATCACTTCATATGAGTTGGAGTTTGTTTGCCAAGGGTAAAGTCCATACAGGAAGGTATGAGCAAGCTGCAATCACTGCCACATCCTGTTACGCTGAGGGAAAGTTTGCTTGACGGGCTAGAGGCAGATAATGAGTTTTTCTTTCAATTTTGTTTGCAACCTTTCATGTCTGGGAGATGCTGATTAACCTCCTGATAAAATCAAAAGTATATAACCTCGGTGTATTTTTATAATCTCAACAGATTTTAGCAGGTCATAATAATTTATATCAACATATATCTTCAAACTTGCATCAACTTTATAAACCTCACCATGTATAAAGGTGTATGTCTGAGGTTTGATAGAGATTAAGTGCACCTAGCATGTTGCAGAGCGGTCGAGAAGTTAGAATCAACATTGGATTAAAGAACTGTAGTAACCCAAACTTTGAACAGCTAATATCACTCTGATCAATATATCACTCAAAAATGAAACTTTCCAAGTGATGATTGTCAGTATAAACCTGCAGGCAAGGAGAGCAGCAGCTGGGGGGTCCATTTGGTGATGCCAGGGAGGCTACAGAGAGCCACAGCTCAATTGTAATAAATTATGAGTAGGAAAACTAGTCCTGCACTCAATTAATTCTGTTTACATGGAAGAAATGTATGTTGTTTTCTGAAATTTTTTGGGCTAAAAGAAAAAGCTATAAATAAATAACTTTATGCATCAACATGACCTGCTATCGCCATAGTTAAACATGGTGGTGGAAGCATCATGCTTTGATCTTTTTCCTTTTTTTCTTAGTAGGGACAGAGAAAAATGTATGGAGCTGGAGCAGAGGTTTACCTTCCAAAAGAAAATTAGGCAAAGGTTTAGTTAAAAAAAAAACCCAAAGGCCAAAACTTAAATTTAACCGAGATGTGATGAGTGATAAATTACTCGGGGTAGGAGGGGTGTTTAGCCACACTTTACAGATTTTAATGTTCAACTGATGCTTTTAGAGGACACTCCTAATACAGGGGTGGGTCGGGGGGATCTACTTCCCAGATGATTGGTTTGTCGCATTACCAGATCAATCTTGTTCATTTGCTGGTGCTATAGAGGTGGAAAGAGCGCAAAAAACAAAGAATTCACTTCAGTAAGAATTCTCTAACTTAGATAAAATTCTTGTCACATACAAATAAAGTTACTAGTGCAAAATGTTACTGTTAGTAAGCCTGGTAAGAATTGGAAAACAAATTCATGCTCATGTCTGTGTTCCTAAGATTACCTTGCTGATCTCTTGCCCCCCGAACAAAAAAAAGTCATACTCTGTCACTACATACCTATATTGCAAAACTGCATACATTAGCGACAATTTGCAGGTGAAAGGATTATAAATGATGTCTGCTGAAAATGGAAATCATAGGGACATTACAGACTCTACTACAGCGTTGTAGACGTCTTGTTGTATAGATATATAACTTATCTGTGATTGGTCAAAAAGCATACTGAATTTTTTTGCTCTTTTGAAAATTTCATAATAATAATAATAAAAAAAAGCTTTTGTTTTACTTTTTTGTTCAGGGGTTCCTTTTTGTTTGGGTTCAAAGGCCTGCCTCATACAGAAGCATTTATTACAATCCCAGGTTGCTGGCTCAGGGATTTCCCCTATGCAAAATTAAATACAGTAAAAGAAAACATTTTGAACACACTGGCATGTTAAACCTCTCCAGAATAGGACAAATTTAGCTCCTCTTGCCAAACAGCCATTAACTCTGCTCTGTTGCACTTGACCTTCATCAGGACACTCAAAGTAAACACTTTCTTGGCTGTGTTCTACCAGCCAGTGTGTAAAAAAAAAAAAAGAATAACAGAGATCTTCCTCCCACTTTGTATCCAATTCCTGAGTCAGTTTCCTACCAAGCGATAACCTTTACACAATCTGGTCAGAGTTGAAGGCTGCATTCTTGAGCCATTCAGAACCCAGCCGCTTCCTAGAAAATAGCTTAATTATCATAAAGACTAAGTTGACTAATTTTTTTACGTAATGTAAAAAAAAAGAAAGAAAAAAAAAACATAATAAGAAAGGAACCATAAAAAGGATTGGTCATGTCTGGAATAGACCATATCTCAGGGCGTTTATGATACATTCATTATTCTGTTACATCACACATTCATTTTCATTTATATTCTCTTTTTACTGTAAGAAAACATTAGCTAATTTGCACAAACAGCTTTTTTACGGATCTCAAGCTGATTTATGTTATGTCCTGCTCTCCTTACAGGGACTTTCAATTGACTTCTTTTCATTTCCTATGCATTGTTATGGCCTATCTTTGAATCTTACCCTAATCTTAACCAAAACATGCCTATCCCTTAATTTCTATTTAGGGTTAGGCATGTTTTACACCTTTTACAATAACTACATTTAAACCTAAGTCCTTAATAGTAGTGGCTTGTAAAAAAAAAAAAAAAATCTCTTTTTTTTTGAAAACTTCCCTTGAGGGGAAAGGCCATTTGGAGGAATTTTTTTGCCCCACTTCTTTTTTGGTGTTCGGCCTTGGGCGGGAACCTTAAGGTTTTTTTTTTTTATCGATATGGATGAGCCGGAGCAAAGAATAGGGCTGTTTCCCCCCCCAGGCCTTAAAGTGGTGGTGGAGTGGAGATGGATGAAGTTGGTCAGTCTGTAGACTGCTGGTTAGGGAGACTGTATGGTGAGCTTTATGGGGAGATCCAGTGGACTGCGTGGGCTAATACTAGAGCTTACTCAGGGACCTGGAAGATGGAGGTCCAGCTTGGATAACACAGGTTCAGAGAACCTTTCCATGATGAGTGACAGTGAAGAGAAAAAACTCCCGGTTGGGAAGAAACCTCTGGCAGAACCAGGCTCAAC
>NW_015151243.1:206116-207944 GCF_000732505.1 Cyprinodon variegatus | reverse complement strand
GATAGATAGATAGATAGATAGATAGATAGATGGATAGATTTAGCAAGGATAAAATCTTCTGTGGTGTGGCAAGTCATCTAGCTGGAAATGCTAGTAAAATAACCTTCCGTTGTACTATATTAAGAAAATGTATCTGATTTTGCTAAGTTGCACAATGCCATGCTCTCTGGGCCATAATCCCCCACTAAAACTGGAGATAGTACCACTGACGCCTCAGTTAGGAGTCAATTTGTCCAATCAAAGAGTAAGTCCCTTCCTGGAGCTTGCTGCTCACACCTCTGGCTGCTAGAAGGGAAGCCATATCAATGTGCAGCATAGTTTATTTCTGTGCTCAAGATTTTATCTGCAGAACAATAGCTGGCATTGTTTCACAAGGTCACTGTAGTCAGATTCCAGACTTAAAAGTAAAATCAATACCTTTGCCTTGCTTAATTTCCCAAAAAGTATTTCTTTATTAGACCTACATGGTCCTACTTAGTAAATCTTTTTATGCAGTCCCATTATTAACCTTTTTTGAATGAATATTCCACAAAAACAACATAAGATTTATGGTGGTTAATACACGCATGCAAGACGGAAGTTCTGCTATACAATATCCACTTAAGAAATGGAAACTATTTTGAGAGGCAGTGTAACCTACCTAACTGAACAACAGACAAAAGTATATCTGCCTAAACATCATAAATTTAAGCGTTATCAATAATTTACATCAAACCATGTAACTACTATTTATGTGTTGTATTTCCTGCTTAATTAATACGAAGGTGTTCTTTGTTTGGTCCTGCATAAAACATGAGAATAATACTACATGTGGGAAAAGTCCCTCATAGGGAATGAATTAAGTAAAAATAACATTTTGAAAACATTATTTTCTTGTCTGGCTAAGAGCTCACTGGTATCTTTAACAAGTCTAGTACTGATGTGCACCTTGTCTTTGATCTCAGGTGAGCTGATATTTACTTTTAAACAAGATAAATCCTATGGAGGTTAATATAGTAGCTTATAAACTTTTAAAATGCTTTTTAAATTCCTCTTATTAAAGTAATGAATGCATTAATCAGAACTGGGGAGTTTCCTTGTTTTGTAGAAATGTTTTATGCTGAATTAAGCTGAATTTATTGAGAAAACAGTTAAGTTTTTAACAAATAAGCAGTTTTTTTTTTAAATAAATTAAAATAGATTCAGCGTAAAACAACTACTCAGTACCATGAATGATCTGTGTTGTTTTTTCCAATATCCTAACCTTGTTTCTTTGCATGGCAAAACAAACATTGTAAGAAATATATAGTGGTGACACCACTTGTGGATTGGCACAGGAGATTCTCCTCCAATGTGGGGCTTGAACACACGACCCTGTGATCAGGAGTCTCATGCTCTACCGACTGAGCATTTATTCTAAATATGTGCCACAAAATATCTTATGCAGTTATAATATTAGTGGTGTAAGTGATAAAACTACTGTTCTCCCATTCAAACATTAAAGGTCATTGGCCTGTTCAAAAGTAATAATATTTAAGAATTGTTATAAATAAATAAATAAATAAATAAATAAATAAATAAATAAATAAATAAATAAATAAATAAATAAGTATATCACATAATTTGCTTTTCTCTTCCTCTCTGCTTTTGAAAATTTTTTGAAAAATAAAAAGATAAGAAAAAATCTATACATCAAAACTGACAGGAGTGTCAAGTGTGTGTGTGAGTTTATATCGCATAAAAATAATATATATAAAATATGGTATATACAAATATGTCATTCTCATTTACTATCAGAATCAAACAAATCCAATATAAGCAGGGCAGTGTATATATATATATATATATA
>NW_015151243.1:202110-205073 GCF_000732505.1 Cyprinodon variegatus | reverse complement strand
TTCTAATTGGTTTATTCATCTGATTCCAACCAATCGGCACAATATGTGGTGAGCTTCGTCACTTCCAAACGTCATATCCGGGTTAATAAGATGCGCGCGGGCTGTTTGTGCAAAATAAACTGTTCAATTTTTGTACTTTGACTTTTTTTTATTATTATTATTAATTAAATGTAATTTAACGGCATTTTGTATCCAAGGTGCAACGTAAGGAGAAACCAATATACAGGAACTAAAACGTAATCTACGTTCAGACGAGTCCCACCCTTACAGTAAGCTAACTTTAATTTTTCCATTTACTTTAAATTGAAACGTTACCAACGTTAGCAGCAACTAGCCTTTCGCTAGTTGAAGCTCTGAATAATGTACTTTTAACAACTCCAGGTTCGTCTGAGGACATGTTGATAGATCTAAACCTCCGTTAGTGACTCCCCCGCCGCGTTGACCAACACCGGTGGATTTCCCATCATCATGTCCCAGAGCAACACGTCTTTACTGGATGAGGTGGTGCAGTGGAGTCAGGAAACCTGTCGCCAGGAGCTCAAGTCTGTCCTCCCAAAGCTTACAATATCCTCCCAGACCTCATTTAATCCTCAGGCCAGTTGTGTTTCCTCTGATGATGACTCAGTGACTCGTCCAAACACCACATTGTGTAACGCTTCTGTTGATGAGAGTATAAACTTGAACTGAAACTTAGAATAGATTAACCTTGTAAAAAATACCCTTAAAGTTGTTTTTGTGCTTTATTTTAATCTATATTGACCAACAGCCCTGACATATATGGAAAAATACCACCCATGTCTTCTTACAACACATTTGATTGGTGAAGCTTGACCCTATTTTTATTTGATCTAATATTATTTTTATCTTCTGTTAATTACTTTTAAAGTATTAATTATTTTACTTACTGTTGCTTTTAATTGTATGCACAGCACTTTGATGACCTTTGTAATTTTAAAAGTGCTTTTTATATAAAAGGGTATGACATAAAAAAGAAAAATCAGTACAAGTATATAATACGTATTTCAGTATTTATGATTTCATAAAAATCTTTTAAGTGGTGCTGTGCACATCAAATACACACCTAACATTTCATTATTTAAAATCTGCACAGCACAGGATCCTACACATGACTGATCTTCCTTATTAGAGTTGTTAGATGGGTAATAGTGGCCTACAAAATAAATTCCTAATATGATGTCATGGAGGATAATTAAATTATACTATATGCTTTAAAAATGAAATTAATTCAGATTGGAAAAAAAAAATTTTCAATCCAGATTCTCAATATATATAGCTATATATTCTTTTAGTGTATGCATTTCCAGTATGTATTTTCACATGATATCATTTTAGAGTGAATACAGCTTTTAATAATGAGCTTTTTCTTGACTGTTTCTACTCCTTGCATTATGAGTCAGATAGCTGGAATGATCATCTACGTGAGTAGTATTCTTTTTTCTACGTTTTTTTACATTGGCTATTATGTCCATTCTTCTTTGTATCATGAACCGCCTGTAATGTTAAATAAACCTCCACACAGGCATACTGAAGATAATTACAGAGATGTTCTTGCCACACATTGGTTTACCGCAGCTCGAAGAGGACTGCTTTTCCAAGATCCTACCAAAGGTAAATTAAACATCTATATTTGCCATAGATTTAGTATCCAAACTAATTTAAACAATTAAATCAATATAATCTGTTTGCTATAGACAGGAGGCCAAAGATGTATGTTATTATATTGTTTGAAATTAATGCCACTAAATGCTATGAATTAGCCATTTAGTTTACCATTATGTTAACTGGCTAAGTTAACAGATGAATAGCTGAATTGGCCGATAGGCATGGCAGAATCTTTTTCTCCTTTCTTTTTTTTATTGTATCAGGCTGTTTTGAATAGACTTGTCTTATCCTCCAATTTATTAACAATACATCTCAAAAAGTGTAACGATCGTGTTTGTTTTTAGTTATGTTCTCTTGTCTTACACAAATGTTTGCAGGCAGTGATGATGTACGACAGTATGATAAAGGAAATAATGAATCAAGTTGGCGAGCTTTCAAGTCAAAACACTGAGCTGTGTGCTTTTTTCAGGAACATTCTACAGGTAAAGATACACTGTCTGATTCAAAATCATGTTTTAACCTCATGCTTTCTATACAATGTCCTAATTCGGACTTGGGAAGCATCTATATGTTTTTTTCTCCTGTTAAATACTTTTTACCGATTCAGACTGATTTAGTATTTTTTTTTTAATATCACTTCTAAGATAATGTGCCACACTTTCTTTGATGGATGTTGTAGTTTTGATTCCAAAGGAAAAAAACAAGATTATAAGCTCTTCATTATTTATGCCTTCCTTACCTTATGTGATTTTAATTAAACCAAAAAGAGTGTGCTAAAGTCAAATTAGCATTTTTTTTTAATAAAACATGATTGGAATTAAAATGTACCTTCTTAGTATTTGGACTTCTGATGGGGCAGAATGCTGATCTGATTGCAATCAGGTTGTTTGGTGCATCTGTCATCTTACTAACCTTTCCTAAGCCTGATACTTTAACAAAGGTCGTCTGTTTCAGGCAATGATGCAAGTGATCGATGTACTTTCCGTTTGCGTTCGCCATGTCGGCTCATTTGAAGAAGGTCCCTGTCTGGATGCTATCCGTTCGCTACCAACTTGCATACTTAAAGTCCTCAGAGAAACATTTCAGCACTGCAAGGTTTGCTTATTCATCTCATTGTGTCTATAAGAGCAGACGGATGTAAAACATGCCCGTTGAGTGTAAAGGGTTGTTTGTTTGTTATAGTTCAAATAAGCTTGTGTGCAGGGGGTTCATTTCAAGAAGCAGGTTTAACAAAACATCTAAACTGATCTAGCCTAAGGTTGGGAACTCTTGAGCAACAGGAAGTTGCCTGTCATCATGGATTTTAATGGAGAAGTGAAAAAAAAAAATGGATTTGTTTA
>NW_015151243.1:198978-201493 GCF_000732505.1 Cyprinodon variegatus | reverse complement strand
AAACTACTCCAAAACTCATCCAGTCCAAAACTACTCCCCTAATTCCATAGCGTTCTAATTTTTTAAGTAGAATTTCATGATTTATTGTATCAAAGGCTTTCTTTACATCTATAAATATCGCTATTGCCAGTTTCTTACTATCTGTTGCATTGGTTATTTCTTCTATTAAGTCAGTTACAGCCAGCGATGTTGACCGGTTTGCTCTGAATCCATATTGATTGCTGTTAAGTAACGAATGTTTTTCTATAAATTGTTCCACTCTTTTCTTAAAGAGTTTTTCCAGGATTTTAAAAGACAAAGAAACAGAGCTAGAGCTTCAAAGGTGTGTAAGATGGGGAAGGAGAAGATTGCTGCTTGAGTTAATCCATAGGTTTATATGAAGTGGTCTATGGCAGGCCATTTTAACATATATTAAAAGCACTCTCCTCTGTGTTGTTCCATTTGTAGATCTCTAAAAGATTCTTCCTGGTTAAAATTACATTTGTTTGTTTGTTTTATTTGGTTTCCAATCACCTTCAGCATAAGCTAAAAGCTATTCTTCGTGGGGTTCATCAATTTTCCATTTGACCATACAATTTATTACATCACTTTACACACTATACACACAAGACATTTACGCAAAAAATACATTTAATGCCATTGATCACTAAAATAACAATAAGAATATAAATAAATTATACATATTTAAAATAAAATACTGGTACTCCAAATAGATCTATATCAAAGAAAAACCTAACAAGAACCCTACAACAGTATCTCCTTAATTAAATTAGCATTGAGTATTTCAATTACTTTGAAGGTAATATTTCTTAAGTGAAGTTTTGAAACCATGGAGAGTATTCTGTTGTTTGATAGTATTTTGGGAGTGAATTCCATTTTGTTGTCAGAATTGTAATAATATAGGTTTTAAATTCTATTTTTTCAGCAGAAATTGAATTTCAGAAAACAAGAAAACAAAATTGTACCAGTAACAATTAAGTTTTATACACCTAGAAATGTTTACACATTTTAGGTGGCCATTCTGACATTTATCAGCTTGACTGAATATTTATTTCTTCATAGTTAAAATAAATCAAATACTGACCAGTAACAATAGGAATATGGAGATCTATAGTTAATATCTAGACATGTAGAATGTTTATTCTATATGTGAAGGATGGCATTTTGTTTTGAAATGGTCATTTTGATGAGGGAAAACTTGTTTTTCCAAGATATCAGAAATACATAATCAGTCACACTTATAAATATTAGAACGGCTTGCCATAGAGGTAGTGACCAGGATAACATTACAGGTTTATTTCTTGAATTGTCGTGGATCAATGTTTTCTATTTAGAGGAAATCACCTGGCAGCTGGTGAAAATGAAGTCTAAAAACGTTATTCTCATAGAAATTACCTGTGCATCATCTCACGTTGCTACTCCTCAATTTAATTATTTCTTCCATCACACAGTAAATGCTAAGGGGCTGTTTGCAGCTGCTTCGGATGTTATCTTCCCAATAAATGGTCGTTATTAGCGGTTATCAATCCCATAGAATGGTTTCAAATTGTGCTAGTAGGCTCAGTAGGTTGTTATGACAGAGTGAATCCTAATCCTAAAGTAATTCTTGTTCCCCCACGGAATTACTTGAATCTATTTATGTATAATCTTAAAGTCATTTCAATTGTTATTGATGTATCGTACGGTACAAATAAAAAACTATCAGCATTTTGCTTATATTAAACAAACCATAAACAAATAAAACTCTTACCCTTTCAACTGAGTTGTCGAGGAATCCTCTACCTGTCAATATTTAATTCTTTTTGAAATAATGCAGATCATTCATTAAAATAAGATCCTCTTAAAACGAACATGTTATGTTTGTTTTCAAAACCTAACGTTCCTAACGGATCTAGTTAATGATATTTCTTTATTCTATGTAGTTGTATGTAAACTGCAAAACTACAACAAAAATCTCCTGACTGAATCAGTAAATAAAACAATGTGACTGGCTCAAAGGAGACATAGGACACTCCGAGTTTACTGCAGAAAACCTGCTTCAAACCAGGTTAGCTCTGGGGAGAATCTTACTACAGCAGCTGAAATGGAGGTTGAGTAAATTCTCTTTGTGAAACTGAAAACTCAAGAGTTTACCATAATTCAGGTTTAGGAGTTTACTGAAAACTCCTAGTTTTCAGTAAACCTGCTTCTTGAAACAGACGCCAGAACAGTTTCAGTTATGAATAACCTTTTGACCTAAAAAGTTTGTTTAAACTACTTTGGGTCCCATGAAAACAAATCAGTGGCAAACCGAAAGTAATGTTTTAATCCTCTGGCAGGGAAATAAATCAGTAATGCCTTCTGATGAGAATGTTGTTCATGGGGCAAAGCCAAATATGCAGGAAAAGATATTGGACTTTCCTTTTCCTGTTAAAAATGCTGGGAGAGAGATAAAGATGGGAGGCTCAATGTTTTCTCTGTAAATGTGATAACGCATAACGCATCCCAATAACCTTTGCATAGTTTCATTTGCATA
>NW_015151243.1:172642-198863 GCF_000732505.1 Cyprinodon variegatus | reverse complement strand
AATTATACATATTTTTTGTAGAGAGTTGTTAAATATTTTTTAGATTTTCTCAAAAAGTTAGTGTAAACATGTGGAATAAAATAAGCTCCACATGCTGACTGTCAGCTGTCCACAGGATAGTGAGATGGTTTACTGTGGCCGACTGTCTCTGGTGGCTGATCTGCTGCAAGGACTCTTTAAAGAGGCCTATTCCCTGCAGAAGGGACTTCTGGAGGTCCTGGATAGGATTTCCCTGGAGAGTAACGCATCCGACGAGGAGGTCTCCAACATCGTGACAGGTGTGTCGAAGTTTGCGTTTTTTGTTTGTGGTTGTTTTGGAGTTTGATGCTCACTGAGAATATTATTTTACAGTGATTCACAGTCTTCTGGACATCTGCTCCATTATCTCCAACCTAGACATAGCGCTGCATGCAAATACATGGAAGTTTCTCATCAAGTAAGTCCTTTATTGCTGTGATCAGTAAAGAGCACTCTGGTCTTAAAGCTACTTTACACTATGCTTCATTACAGACACATACTTGTGTTTTTTGCTTGTTTTATGTATTTTTCTATTGTGGTTGTGATATACCAACTCAAAGTAAATCACTATTGTAAAGGGGGATGAATATACGTACAAATATTTTGGAAATAAACACTTTGGGCATGCATTTTATTCATTAGAACAATAGCTGCAATTACAGTTCAGATTTCTTTCTGGAGACTGAAATTTGTTCCCATCATTCTTTGCAAAATAGCTCAAGCTCAGTCTTATTAGATGAAGAGTGTCTAATAACATGATTTTCTTCCACTGATTCTTTTTTTTTTGGGCCATTTCAACACGATTGTGCTTTAATTTGAACCGTCAGATTGTTCCTCTGGCTGTATGTTTAAAGTTGTTTTGCAGCTTGAAGGTTTTATCTCTATAGCGTTCAACAGGTGCTTTGGCCCTGTGTCTAGTATAAGCCATGTTCTCATCATTGTTGATTAAACCATGTCGTAAAGTGAAGAAGGGCAATGGACATGTTGTGCATGATAATGGTGATATCTTCATCTAAATTTGTGTGGAAAGTATGAAATTATCATGTTCAGACAGAGTCTGAAGTACCAGTCGTTGTTGGAGGAACATCTGCATCATGAGGATATCGTCAACAGCCTGTCAGACAACTTGCTGGCTTCCTTCCATAGCTGTGTGGAGATGGCTGAACAGATCAAGCTGGCAGGTTTGCAGGTTAGAAAGATCTACTTTACATATTTTGAAACCTCAAACTAGGTATTTCTAAATTAAGTGTTTTTACTTTGACCATATTTAGTTGTGCTGTACAGTACAGACCAAAAGTTTGGACACACCTTCTCATTCAAGGAGTTTTCTTTATTTTCATGTTTACTTGGATTTATCATTACTTGGATTTATCACTTAACTTGGATTTTCACTTTATTTGGATTTAGTTTTTACATATGCATAGATATACGTACAGATATATATATACAGAAGAGCTATATTTGAATATATTTTATAACTTTTTATTCTTATTTTTTTATCTTTATTATATTGTATAGTTGGATGTGTGTATATATTATATAAAACTGTAACTGGAGCGTGTAACAAAAGTAATTTCCCTCTGGGATTATTAAAGTATTTCTGATTCTGATAAATATGAAAATTGCAGATTCACACTGAAGGCATCAAAACTATTAATTAACACACGCGGAATTATATACTTAACAAAAAAGTGTGAAACAACTGAAAATTTGTCTTATATTCTAGGTTCTTCAAAGTAGCCACCTTTTGCTTTGATTACTGCTTCGGACACTCTTGGCATTCTCTTGATGAGCTTCAAGAGGTAGTCACCTGAAATGTTTTTCACTTCACAGATGTCCCCTGTCAGGTTTTATAAGTGGGATTTCTTGCCTTATAAATGGGGTTGGTACCATCAGTTGTGTTGTGCAGAAGTCAGGTGGATACACCGCTGATCGTCCTGCTGAATAGACTGTTAGAATTTGTATTATGGCAAGAAAAAAGCTGCTAAATATAGAAAAATGAGTGGCCATCATTAGTTTAAGAAATGAAGTCAGTCTGACAAATTGGCAAAACTTTGAAAGTGTCCCCAAGTGCAGTCGCAAAAACCATCAAGAGCTACAAAGAAACTGGCTCACATGAGGACCGCCCCAGGAAAGGAAGACCAAGAGTCACCTCTGCTGTGGAGGATAAGTTCCTTCGAGTCACCAGCCTCAGATATCGCAGGTTAACAGCAGCTCAGATTAGAGACCAGGTCAATGCCAGGTCAGTGGGGGCTGTTTCCTGGTGACACTGTTGGGGATTTATTCAAAATTGAAGGCATACTGAACCAGCATTGCTACCACAGCATCTTGCAGCGGCATGCTATTCCATCAGATTTGCGTTTAGTTGGACCATCATTCATTTTTCAACAGGACCCCAAACACACCCCCAGGCTGTGTAAGGGCTATTTGACCAAGAAGGAGAGTGATAGGGTGCTGCAGATGACCTGGCCTCCACAATCACCAACCTGAATATCTTGGAACTCTTTTAAGACTGTTGGAAGACCATTTCAGGTGGTTTCTATTGAAGCTCATCAAGAGAATGCCAAGAGTGAACGAAGCAGTAATCAAATCAAAAGGTGGTTACTTTAAAGAACCTAGAATATAAGGCATATTTTCAGTTGTTTCACACTTTTTTTTTAAGTATATAATTCCAAATGTGTTAATTCATAGTTTTGATGCCTTCAGTGTGAATCTTCAATTTTCATAGTTATGAAAATAAAGAAAACTCTTTGAATGAGAAGGTGTGTCCAAACTTTTGATTTGTACTGCATGTAAAAGCACAACTAAATAAAAGTATTTATCATAAGTTAGGGCATTCGTACACTGTCCTTAATTTAAAGCTCCAACTTGTGCAACATGGCCACTTTTGCATCATTTTTTTGCTTAATAAAAATGCTACAGTAGTTGCTAAGAATGAGGTTCTTGAGTCACTATTTAACGCCAAACATGGTTTTAGAAACAAAAGCAGGGTTTCAAAAAATGTTGAGTGAGTTGCCAAAATGATGCCTGGGACATGTAGACAGCACTCTAAGACATCTATTTATACATTTTATCAGCATGAAAACTTGATTTGAGGGTAAGTAGTCCTTTAAACAAACAAACATATACAAATGTTATCTAGAGATGGAAAAAAAAAATTATTTTTCAGTTCCTTAGCACAAAAACTTGACACAGATACAAGATGTCTCTTTTTCTTAACCACAGTAGTTGTGACTAGAAATCATGTCAGCTCATCTGTCATCTGTAGTCACTGGTATTATTTTATACTTTATATGTCAAAAGTATTTGTTCACCCATCTAAATTATTGGAATCAGGTTTTCCAATCGATGAAATGGCCACAGGTGTATAGAATTAAGCACATAGGCATGTGAACCGTTTTAGCAAAACATTGTAAAAATAATGGGTATCTGTCAGGAGCTCAGGGAATTCCAGCATGTAGCTGTGATAGGATACCACCTGAGCAACAAATCCAGCCCTGAAATCTCCTCGCTCCTAAATATTCCACAGTCAGCCACCAGCTGTATCATAAGAAAATGGGGGTGCTTGGGGATGACAGAAACTCTGCTACAAAGTGAAAGGCCACATGAACTGTAGAGCAGGATTGATTGATGTCGAAGCTCATATTGCGAAGAGTTTACCAACTTTCTACAGAGTCAATCACTACGCGCGTCCAAACCTCATGTGATGAGCTTAAGAGCGGTGTGCAAAGAGCTTCATAGAATGGGGTTTCTTGGTCGAGCAGCTGTTTCCAAGCCATACATAACCAGGTTTAACCAAAGTTTTGGATGCAGTGGAGTAGAGAACACCACCACTGAACTCCAGAGCAATGGAGACACTTTCTGAAGTTATAAATCACACTTCTCCATTTGGATATCTGATGGAGCAGTCTGGGTTTGGTGTTGCCTGGTCAACGGTATTTGTCAGGCTGTGTTGTTCCAAGTGTGGTGGAGGCGGAATTGTGTTGTAGGGTTGTTTTTCAGAAGGTGGTCTTGGGCTCTTAGTTTCAGTTAAAGAAACTGAATGCTTCAGCATACCAAGACATTTCAGCTCCCAAATTCATGGAAACAGTTTGGAGCTGGCCCTTTTCTCCTCCAAAATGACTTTGCACCAGAGCACAGAGCAAGGCCCATACAGACATGGATGGCATAGTTCGATGATGATGAATTGATTTTCATGTGCATTCCTGACCTCTACCTGATGGAACACGTTTGAGGTGAATTAGAGCAGACACTCTGAGCGAGGCCTTCTTGTCCGACATCAGTGAGTGACCTGACAAATGGAAGAATGGTCAAACATTTCTATAAACAGACTCCTAAGCCTTGTGGACAGCCTTAAAACTGTTCTAATGGTTAAGGGTGGATCAATGTCATTTTAAACCCCTATGGATTAGGAATGGGATGTCACTGATGCTCATATGCAAGTCAGGGCAGGTGAGGGAATACTTTTGGCAATATAGTATATCGTTAGGAATTTGACATCATCAATAATGTATACCATTTCCATATGATTAAACTGTCAATTAAAGAGACGATAGGCTCCAGCATCATCTAAAATAAATAAAAAATCTTATTATATAAAGTTTCTGTCTGCAGAGAAAGTACTTAACTAATTCTGAGTAGTATTGTCTCAAAGATATGCCTCTTTTTGTGTATTTTTAACATCTGCGTGCTTTGGATTATAGGAGTCTGTCCAGAGTACAGAGTACAAGCTTTTCCAGAAAACTGCAAAGATGTCCAGATTCTTCGCTAACACGTTGGTTCATTACATAAAGGTACGACTGATCTTTTCGTAACCCTTTGTAAGATTTTTACTACTTAGAAATTCATTTTGTGGCACTAATGAAATTTTTGTTGATCTTCTTTATGTGGTTTACAGGAATTTAAATATTTTCTGACAAAAAAATCCAGCTGTTTTCACCAACTTTACCTCCAGATAATCAGGTAAAAATGGTTTCAGTCTCAACTTAAAAGTGAGATTTATCTTTTAAACATTCTCCATTTGATTCCTTTTTTATTTGTTCTTATGATGAGCTTTGTGTGTTTCAGTAAGCTCCCTCCAAGTTTATGTGCTCCGTCTCTGCCAGCAGCTCTAGCTGGTGAAATATCTGCATCAGTTCTGATTCCTATGGATGCTTTCGTACTCCAGCTGTTACCTCTAAGGCCTTTTGCTGAAGTAGTACTGCAGCCAGACCTGTGTAAGTTTGGATTTAAGGAAGTGCCATTTTTAAAGAACATTCAGTTTTATCCCTTAAAGCCTGAACCAGGAAATAATTGTCAGAAGATTCTAATTTTCCAAAATTAGAATTGTTATTGAACTTTGTGACAAATGAAAAAACTATATAACTTTTGTAAAAACATTAAATTACATCATTTATTTGCATCAATTTTAATATATTACGCATTTCTATATCATCTTTTATATGTTTTGTGTTCACTACATGTGTCTGATTATGTAAGTCAGGGTTTCAAAAGGTTTCAAAATCTCCTGTATCAAATAAAATACACTTGGCTTTAAAGGGTTAAACCCCAATAGCAAAACATTGAAAATTTAAAAAAGTCAATTGCCCAAAAAGGGCAAATTTGGGAAAGGACTTTTTTTTATTTAAGACATCATTGTTTGACTGAATTGACACTTTAATCTTAATGTGTACCATATATTTGATTTACCTGAACTCAAATAATTTCCAAGTGGACTTATTACTTATTCTATTAGTAAAGGTGCAATAGGCAACTTTTGAAAAAAATTATATTTTACATATTAGCTAAAACTTTCACTATGTCCCGACAGCAGAATATGACAGAGATAATCTGTTTAAAGAATCGAGGTCCTTTTCCTCCTCTTTGTAACCTTACCGTCCTTTTGTTGAAATATACTGCCTCTGGTCAAAAAACCCCAATAAGAGTCAGGATTGCCATTGTGCTGCAGCTGTGTGTCAGTATGAAGCACAACATTGATGTTTGTTTACTACCACTGAATGGCTGTTGATCTGCCATCATCAGTAGAACTATTTATGTTTCGGTGTGTTCACACCTGACCCGTATGTCGGGGAGGAACTGTGGAGCGAGTGCTTTAGTCCAGCAGAGAACAAGGAGACCTATATGGAATGCTTGTTCATATTCTCGAGCTACGTCCCTTTTTCTAAACACTCCCTACTGCTGCTTCAATAGGTGAATCTACAGTTTCCCATATTTAAAAAAAAAAAAATACTGTAAATCAACTTCCAGTTCATTGCCATCATTTTGGAAGGTGAAGTGGTTAGTTGGTGGTGAAGTCATTAAGATGTTACAGCTCATTTGTTTCAGTGGTGAAGCCTGACTGGAAGCAACTTTTTCAGTAAACCTTTTCTATTACTCAATGAAGTGGAGTCTAAGTCTAAACTAGAAGTAGAGAGACGTTAAGTTTTCTGTTGTTTATTCAGTTCATAATGTATTAATGTTTGTGAATGAAATTCATAAATATTTTGGTAATACTGTAGCCAATACAACACAACTGTACGCTGCAGGGTCCCCTCACTTTTCCTGTACTGGTTTAAACGGAAACAGTTTTTTTTCAGTAGTATTAGTTTTTCCAATTCTTTATTTTAAGTGTGTACTAAGCCGTCCTCAGAAATGTGGAACATGCACTCCAGCAGCTGATCTCTACATAATAACATGCAACTCCTTTCATGCAGGTCTGAGTCCTGAACATGAACTTCCTCATTTACTTCTCCTCGTGAACATAATGGGACAGCTGCTCAGCCAGCCAGAAGAAGTGATGCAGCTTTGGCACCCTGGAAGTCTGTTCCCAGAAGACACACCAAGGTACCTGAATTTTTATAAATTATTTTTCGTACGGATTCAGAGTAACTGATGATTCATGAGTTTTTCTTGATATTATTTACGCATTTTACTGTTATAATTTAAATTCTACTTTTGCAGTTTTTCTGATTATGTTTCTAGTGAATTTTCCTAAATGAAGCATTCAGACCATTTCGTTTCGGATTCTCCCTCCTTTCCAGACTCCCTCTCTACCAGGCTATCTTTATCAGCTTCCGACAATGCTATACTGAGCGTAAAATACCAGTGCTGTTACCAGGGGTGATGCTAAAGGGGCAGGCCCAGGTTGAGGTCACTTTGCACCACCACATCTGTGTACAGCTCTGTGCCAGTGTGGCTGTGCTCTCTCCAGTCTACTTTCCTGTATTGGTAAGACCAGTATACCCAACCACCAATACATGAGAACGATGAACATAACTAGAGCTGCTCCATTTTTGTTGCCCAAATGCCCCACATCTTAGATTGTGCTGAAACAAGTAACACTGTGGCTGGTCCTTTGAGTTACAAAAAAAAAAAAATCTTTCTTAAATTAGCCAAACAGAATATATGAGCGTTTTCATGGAGTTACTAATACTCTATGTAGGGTATTAGATGGAACTGTCCTTTCTATTTGCATGCTGGGACTTCGAAATCAACTTTAAGCTGCTAAATGCTTGCCAAGAGATGTGTTAAATGTAAAGAACAAATTAAAATAATGGAATAAGGTGATTATTATGAAGGGAAACACAGAACAGGTGTTTTCTTCCTGGGAAGAAAATACTGGGCTTTATATTAAACATTTACTACCATGCAATCTGTCCAGTGATTAACAAAGAGTATTGATCTTAAACAAAATCTTGGCTTGTCACTGGTTTCCACTTAGAAATTTACTTTGGCTATCCATGATCCAGCTTTGTTTTATTTCACACTGGCAAGTTTTCCTTTTAGTTTATTTTCACACAACTTTATATTTTTTAATCTCCTCGATGAGTGTTAGTTGTGTTTTCTTTTATCTAATTTCCTATGTTTTTATCTTGCTCCTTCAGGAACGTTGTTTGGTAGATTCTGTGCTGCAGGCTGATACTCCAACAGCGTTGTTGGCAGCAGATGTGTGGTGCTTCACAGCACGGTTAGTTGTACAACACTTCTTTGTGTCTCATATCAAAGTTAGAATAATGTCCTGTCCTGCATATATTGCATGCAATCTGAGGTTTTGCCATACACCTTAATAATGATTAGAAGAAATGCTTTGTTCTTTGCTGCAAACATACCGTTTTGGTTTCTTAATTGAAATAATAAAATTAAAGCACATGCTCTGCTCTAGAAGGCTCAAACTATCAGACATGTTCCACCATAATTGTTTGCTTCTCTTGTATTAGCCTTGATTTTCCCATAAATAGCACTTTGCATTTAACCCGTATTCATATTTAACCCATTTACCAACAATTTAAGTACCCTTCAGATTTCTAATTACCACCCTTTAACAGTTGAGACTGCCTTTAAGTAATGCACTTTTTCAGGTCTTAGCAACAGTTACTGTAATTTTTTTTTTACATTTTTGATGCTGAATTTAATGTATATTTGCAGATATGGAACAGCAGAACTCTGCCTGCATCATGTCCTCCTTATTGCTCAGATGGTAAGTAAAAACAATTTGGACACAAGCACTGAAATGTTATTTTATCCACACACAGCCTTTTTTAATATTCACATTTTAAGGCTCAAGTTTTAATTTTTAAAATTGGTCTACTATTTGCAGCTTTACCGGCTTTAGTTCTTCTAAGATGACTGGCTCTGAAGGTCTTTATTTATATTTTCGTTCTGCTTAGCTTCCACTCCAAGAAATCTGTGTAGGCCAGTCAAGTTCCCCCAAACATATCTCCCTCAACCAACTTTGGATTGAACTTACATTTTTTGCTGGTTAGATGTCATGTTTAATTAGAAAGGGTGCAATCCTGAAATATTCCCACATAGTCCCAATGCATATTAGTATTAAGGACCCTTTCACTGGAACTTGAGGTTTAGCCTCAGCTTCTGACCTTAAAAAAAGACTTTACATCTTTCACATTCCCATCACTCAAGTCCCATTTCCTTGGAAATCACCAAAAATCATCAGACTGCCAAGCAGAGAGGCAGGATTCAACAAACCATAGAACAGGCCACCACACCACTCTAGAACTCTGTAGTGTCTTGCATCCATTTATATGTGTTCCACTAGTTGTTGCAAAGGATACTTCAAGAAAGGAATAAGCGCACAACTTGGATAACTATTGTGGTTTTATGCTTAAATTCCTTAGCTTGAGAGGGTAAACCCATTATTTCTCAGGTGTATTTAGGAGCACAGCTCATGCTATGAGTTTGGATTTTATACCACTGTTTCTATGTAAATGATTGGGACATATATGCTTGGTAATTTTGAAAATATCTGAGAGTACAAAGTATGTCAGAGCAATGCGGCTGCTTCTGCTTTGTGTTGGTTTTCATATCTGTATTCTGACTCTCCATCACCTCCTAACTGCTTTTTTCCTTCCTCTAGGTGAAATCCTGCAACACAGAGTGTTACCAGTCAGTCCATCTAGGATTGCTTCTGAAACGTATGGTTTTCCTTATGACCCCAAATCATCAGGTTAGAGCCAATTAGGATCTGACATGCTAAATGGTTGGATGCTTAAAAAGAACATTAAGGTGGTGCTGTTGAATTTTCGACTTCCTGTTTGAAGCCAATCTTTTAACTATTTAGGGAAAAAAAGAGGATACATTATAGTTTAGGTAAATTAGAAAATTGTTAAACAATCTAGGCATCTCCACAAAGTTTGGTTTTGACTGCTGTTTCCATCTGCAATGCAGCCAATACCTCAGGGCATTAGATGGAGGCTAAATGATTTTTTTAGTAAAATAAACATTTGACCTATAATGTCTAAAATTAAAGCGTGGTATTTTGGTTAATCAAAAGAAGCAGTTATCCTAACAAAACAGGCTCAAGCTCTTGTTATCCAGGTTCAGTGGGAGGATTGGAACAGTTCTCACACGGCCATAGGCGTCATAATTATCTTGACATTTCTTTCATTTAAGGGGGAAAAAGTTGTAATCTAAAGAATTGGACAGCAGTAAAGAAAGCACATGAAAATCAACATCCACCTTAAAATATCATTAAAAAGTGTTAAGATGTTTTATTATGAATATAAACTCACTGCAACAACAAAATAGGTATTTTATTAACATTAAATATCATATAAGCAAATAAACTGAAATCACAGCAAAGAGCTCAAGATCACATGTAATAATTTTTTTATTAAAGCAAAGAGGTTGATGGTTCATCACAAGATAATTAATCCTAATCTCATAACTGCCAACCTGAGATCTTGTATCATTGTTATATAAAATAATAAAGATGATAGCAAGAAACTACTAAGCTGAGCTGTTATTTGATAAACTGCTGTGAAGTGACAGACAGACAGACTTTATTCCGGACTCATTGTCCAATAAATATATAGATTAAAAATAAAACAATACAGGTAGAAAATTACAATACAAGTACAAGTTACAATTAGATAGATTTAAGGAGACAGGAATGCCAGTGTCTCCACAGCTTAGACTGGAATCGGATTGCAATATGTTTGGTGTCAGTAAGTAGCAAGATAATATCACTGCCAGATGCATTTAACCTACAGATAAAACTATACATTAACTTTCATAAAACAGCATGTAAGGTATTGACTCTTGCTGTGACAAACATCTCACTCACTCGTCCATCTTGGACATTTCAAAAGTACCCGCAAAGCATCATTTTAGGCCACCTGTAGCCTTTTGCAGGCTGGATTTTTTTTATTTGTAGACCACAGCTGAGAAGTGTAGACAGAGGTACAATATGCCTGGTTTTGTAAAAGTTCCACTTTTACAAAACCAGTACATGCACCAAATTTAAGAGCAAGGGTATTAGCTTTTGCTTACAACATTCTACATTGTCTAGAGATGTCATCATCATCCTCTGACAGATTCTCTGTGATAATGAGCCCAAGATACTTGGTTACTTAGTTACACCCGGCACAGTATTTTACAGATGAAAATCCGGAAACTGAATAGATTTATCTTTACTCCTTCAGATCATGACCACACATTTTTGATTGATTGTACTTAATGTCATGTTCCAGACCATTCTCCGAACATATGTTAAGTAGTTGGTGATGCATTTACTATATCGCCTATGCACATATTTACTTGTTTAATGTCGTTGGATAACAGTGGGTGAGTTGATTTTGGTTACAGATTTGGAGCTTTTAGAAATGAAGTTCACAAACACTTTACTCAAAATTATGATATTAAAAACCGAAAAATAAAATCCTTTATACTCATGTATCATTTATAGTCCGATGTGTGACTTAGATACTCTCGTTTTGACGTCTAAAATTTTGCAATCGAAAATAAGTTTGAAATTCATGACGGCTAAACGGAGAAAAAAATGTTCAAACTTACTGTATTAATCTATTCTACTGTTGCAGTTCAGCTTTGAATTATAATCATTTGACTTCTGGACAGAAAGGAAGATATTAAGATACTATAAAGCTCAGTTTATTTATGCAGGGGGATTAAAGACAAGAAAAAAATAAACAAAGACAAAAGGAGGAAACTCAGGACAGCAAATTGCAAATCTTTTTTTTTTTTTTTAGGGGATACAGTTTTAAAACTTATTTAGAGATGACAGACTTGGCAATTCAAGCAAAGGATTCTGGAAGTATCCTCATACCAGGAATTGTAATGATGTCAACAGTTAACATAAATAAAGGCCACATCTGATGTTCTTCTTGGGCGGAGTCTTCATTACTTCAACCTTCTCGGTTTCTTCAATCGATATTACTAATAACAGAAAACGTTTCCACTATTTTAGCTGGAGTTTGTTGCACAGTTCCCACCATCAAAGGAGGAGAATCTTCCGGTGTGGCATCACGTCCTCCTCAGAGCTCTTTCTCAGGACGTCCGTCTCCGTGTGGCAACAGAAACCACTGGCCTGATGCAAAGGGTTCTAACAGAGTGGCAGGATGGAGGATACAAACTGGGACAAGTGGGCAAAGTGGTGAGGAGAATCTTGTGTGATACCAAAGGGGATGTACTGATCTCTTACAGTTCACTGCCGTCAGCTGTATGCAACAAGGCACAGATAGTACCTGTGAAACCACATTCCTAGACTCCGACGGTATTGCTGTAGCCAAGCTTTTCTTTTCCTTTGCGCAAACAATATATGGTGTGTCAAAAGTGAAATATTTTGATCCTCAACAATTAGAATCTATGGAAATACTCTTTTTCTTTTCCAGACGTTAGTTTACTCATCATCTGGATTCTATGTGCTCCATTACTCATTTGAAGTCAGATTTGTGCTTCATTGACGCTGTTAATAATCCCTTGCGTCTTCAGATGAGGTTGTTACCCAGCAGCTATCAGTTACGTTGTCCAAGAATGGGGAGGAAAACAATACAGGGTGGAGATGTTTGATATTAACAATGAATGTTTTATTGTTATCTTATTATGTCTGGACTGCTGCCAGAATGCAGCGCTGGGGTCTCTTCTTTCCGGGCTTCGGGGGCAGTCATCTCATGAGGAACCGTGTTTGTCTGCAGTGAAGATGATCACACAGCTGTGGTCACGGATGAGTCCCAGTCAGGTAACTAAAGCACGCATATATTCACGCTAAATCATGGGCCGACTGTAAGACTAAAATATGTGCGACAGTTGCAGGTCTACCCAGTATTGCAGCATACTTTAAAGCTGCTTTTGTCAGCAACAGCTTTTCTTGTAAAGAACATCAAGCATGAAACCATTTCTCAGGTAAAGGATTTTGTTTCTTGCTCATTAAAGAGTTATAAGGTGGATAATCTTTCTATTAACAGCTTGGTGTTGTTTTTAGGCTCTGATGTGTCTGGAAGCTGTGATTTCTGAGAAAAGTCCAGATCATCTACTGCTGGCTGATCTGGAGTTTCTCTCCTCCCTGGGAAAGATTTTTTTTCCTCCAGACAGTCAGGTGATAAAGTACAGACACATCTCAACTATTGCTGAGCGATTGGTCCATTTTATTAATCAGTTTTTAACTAATCCAGGCTTCTATAGCTCAGAGCGACATCAGACAAAAGTGTATTTTTAACTGATAAACCATCTGCAAACATTCAGACGGTTTCTTTTTTATTATTTGTTGACTTTTTTTTTTTACAAGAATGTGTAACACATTGAATTCCAATACCCTTTATGTTTAGGTCATATGTTAAGGTCATATGGTTAAATATGATATGGTTAAAAACTTTGTTTTTGAAAGCAATATTTGTCATTTTATTATGAAAGTTCATGATTTTGTAGGGAAAAGTCTATGATTAGATTTTTAAGCCATATCGCCATGCCCTAATCTCAACACATTACAATGTTATCTAAAGGTTACCCATTCAGTAATTTAATCATAGATATTTAAACTCTTGCATTGTTTAATTAGACACAGTAATTTTAAGTGTTTGTTAGTGGTATTTATGATGCTTTTTGCTTACAGCTAAAGAAATATTACCAAGAAATAAAACTATTTTGTGTTTTCCTACCTCAGGTCCTTACTCATAGTAGTTTAAGGGGAGCTCTTAGTCCAGTCCTTATGTAATCTAACAGTAACACCATTTTAGGTAGTTAATACTTTATTGGTTTTACCTTTTTTACGCATTTGGATCCCACAGAGCCAGATCCTTCCTAGACTGAGCAGCCTGTTTGGAGTCCTTCTGGCTAACAAGTCCTGGCTGCTACATCAGCACGCCCTAGAGGCCTTTTCTCACTTTGCAGAGGTATCACACAAACTTAACTGATGCACACTTGTTTTTTAAACTTAAAAAATTTTACTGGTTCAGTGTTAATAGTGGCAAAACGGATTAATGTGACGAAGAGGGTTGAGATGTGTTGCAGTTGGTTAAAGATCAAGTTCTGAAAACGTTTGCATAGTGTTGTAAGTCTACAAAGTGTGATCTGCTAACATACATGTAATGACTTCAGGTATTATCTTTGCTTAGCATCAGAAAGGCAAGGATGTGGTTACCTTTGGCAGTGAATATAGATGCTGACACCTTTATTTAAGCAAGAATTTAACTTTATTCTTTCCCTCTTGTGCTTCAGAATACAAACCATGAAGAGGTAATTTCCCAAAGTTTGTGTGTGGAAGAAACAAAGACCAAAGTGGTCGCCTACCTGAGCAAGGTTGGGGATATAAACATTGAATGGAATGAGGATTTATTCAAACAGATTGTCTTTTATTAAAAGGTGTTTCCTTTTTTCCCCCAAGACGCTGAATTCACAAGATGTAGAGTTGCAGCTTCAGAGGCTGAAACAGGAAAAACCTGTGATCAAGAAGCATATCGAGGAGCTGGAGAGCGAAAACATTGGCTCTAACATACGGACAGCTGAAGACTCTGAGGTTAGCAGCATAATTTAGGTCAGATTGATTGATTCTGAATATGCAAAAGCTTCTATTTATATGTATATTCAGTTAGTTTGTAGTGGGTTAAATGTAATACATTCAACAACAGGATCTAAAGGTATAGTGAAGGATGTTCTTTTTTCCAGGTGGCTCATTAAAATCCTCCTAATTGTCCATCATTCTGGTGATGTGTTTAAGTAAGGCCATCCTATACGCTTGTCCCCATTTTCACCTAACCCTATGCCAAGTAATATCAGACTTTTTAAATAAGAGAAGGCGGGTCTTTAAAAATAAAATGTGAAAATCTTCCACTATACCTTTAAGTTGACCTGCATTAGTTTGACACAAGTCACTTGTTAACCTTTGCTCTACTTGTTTAGTACCTTATTTAACCTTGAAAATTTGTTGTGAATGTTTAGGCTCTGACGCGAGTTGATTTTACAAAGCAACCTATTCAGAAAGCGTTATAAAAGTCATTAGGTTTTATTCAAATAAGTTTTTAAGCCACTTATTGCTGAATGTGGGTTGCAAAATAAGTTTTCTACCACATCTGGAGTACAACTTTGCTAGCAGACTCCCCAAAAACTACTGCTGCTTAAAATAATGCTTTAATTTTTCAACACTGTCCTTGATATCCCGTCACCCATTTAAAAATGAATGGAAATATCCCAGAATGGTTCACCTCAGGCCAAATCCACCCCTTGTCGGACTATGGACATGTAGCTACTCAGATGAACATTCAGACTGTCCTTTGGTAAAGTTTGCAAACAAAACAGCAGTGGTGGGTTGAACTCACAGATTGTGATATGAGGTTATCAGCTGCCCTTTTTTGATGCAGGAAATTGGTATGAGGACAAGAAACCACATATATCCTGCTTTGTTCACTGCTTAGGCAGCCAAGGAAATAGTATGGCTCTTATTTTAAGTGGACCGCAAATAAATACCTCCAATATAGAGAAGGTGGCCTATTTTTCTGGGCTACTATTGAACGACTGAACACTGCATTCCTTTTATTTTTGGTGTGGGTTGAACACTCACATTCTCCCTCACCACTGTGTTTGAGAAGTAGGAAATGGTCAGTTATTCTAAAAGGTACCTGTAGCAGATATTTGCCTAAAGAAACAGCTTTCTGACTAATTAAGATCCACCTCTAGCTCTGTCAAACATATATTCTTATTGATGGTATGGTTCTGTTCATTTTATCAGTTGCCTTTTTCATAATTATATTTGTTCAACAGGGCCTTACTGTAATATTTCTTCTTATGTACATATGTCAAGGCTTTAATCATTATTTTACAGTTGATCGAGCTGAATATGCGTTTTGTGTCTTTATTGTATTTTCAGTCTTGACACAGACATTGTTAAAAGGAGAAGCTTGAATGTTTAACTAAACAAGACAGCTTTACCACTGGCTTTATTTTGCAGAAAAGTCTGATAGTGTGATAAATTCCTTCAGACAGCACTGTTTGCTCCATACATTTTGAGCCTTATAAGCTTTCCAACAGTGTAATAACATGACTTAGCTGGAGCTACATTACAGAGAATCAGATTGTTCTTAAATAGAAAATCTGAACATCCTTAAGACTATTAAGACACTAAACTTAACTGCTGCATCTGTTGCGTATTTGTCATACAGCCTGTACTGTAATTATATCAATATCTGTATGGTGTTTGAAATATTTTGATTGTTTTTTTCAAATCATACTTTAAACAATTTCCTGTTACTTCATTCCTTCCAGCCAAACCCCAAGAGAGCCCGACAAGAGACGAGTGCAGAGGAGGAATATGACCACTACATCCAGACGGCTCAGACCTCTTTAAAAGCCCTCCAAGCTCTCATAGAGGGAAAGACTGACACAACAGCGACTCCTCCATCATGGCTGGATGCCAAACTTCAGGATCTGATGACCCTCATAACAGAAATCACATCAGCCAGACAAAAAAGCTAGAAATGTCACCTTTTTTTTTTAAATCTTAAGAGTTTGTTCCTGTACAGTTAACAGATCTTTGCGAATGCTGAATTATTTTGTTGTGGATGTGTGTGAGGGGTATACATGTCTTTAGCATTTGTGATATAGTCTGCTATGTTTAGAAGGACACTGAAATATTTTATGCTGTAAAGTGTTTATTTCAACACAAACCAAAAAGCCCAAATAAATTATAGATTTTCTATTTCACATTTATTCAAAGTGCAAGCCTCTAGGAAGCAACCATTTGTCCTGCTAAAGCTTCTATCTTGAGCTTAGATTTGGTACATAAAAACAAAACATGAAAGCAATGCTATATACCTCTAATTAGGATCTTTAACCTTATTGAGCCAACATAACATCAACAGGCAAAGAATAACAAATGGCATCATCTGTCCAGGTTTAGCACAATCGAGCAGTCCGTATGTCCTTCGCCATTATGCCATACATTCCCATTATAAACCATAAACCTTTTCACTCCATCATCTGATCATGAGAAGCTTCACGTTTACTGCTTTGCTGGGTAACTCCAGATGCAGTTCATGGATCAAAGATCTCCAAAGGTTGGAAGGTTTGGCTCCAGATAAAGGTTTTGTTAAACATCACCAGGCATTCTCATCCTCCCAGTTAAGGTCATCTCCGTCTCCCCAGCCATCCGCTTCAGCCTTAAAGGGACCAAAACCGGAATAGGTGAATGACGATCATTAAGAGGTAACTTTGGAATAAATCAGTTACTTGTTAATGCCCAACATAACCTAATGACTACTAGATTTCCACATTATTTAGTTTTTTTTTAACTTAAACATGTCTCCATTGTTATTTGACCATAAATATAAGCAATGAAATTGGAAAAACTTACCTCAGAAGGGTTAGCTGCTGCAAACTTGGCAGTAAGTGTTACGGTATCAATGCATGAGTCGACCTCTAGTGTTTTCTCTGAAAGGTCTACAGAAGGTCCTGCGACACTTTTCTCTAGAAGCAGTAGGGTGGTAGAAGATAACTTGATGTCCGGCACCATGTCTGCAAACAAATCCATCTCTGGGTCCTGCTCCATCTTCTTCTTAACCTTAATGGTGAACTCATCCCCCAGACCTGTCCTCTCACCCTTTATTGGCACTCCAGATTTGGACACTGGGACTGATGGGTTGACAGTTTTCTGGAAGTCCTGTTGACTCCAGTCATTGTTCCATGAGTCAGAGTTCTTGCTCTCTGTCATCTGACGAGGCGCTGAAGTCAGTTTTAGGGGTCTAGAAGATTTCAGAGGCAATGCTTCAGGAGTTTGATCTGCAGCTGTAGAGGTGCTTCCTCTGGAAGGTGCAAGAATTTCTGAATCTGCAGAAGGAGCCGTAGGGGAGAAGTCTGAGGCAGGTTCAGGGTCCTCTATGTCATCCCAAGGTTCTTCCTCTGCATTTTCAGTGGGTAATCTGTTGCTAACGCCATCGACTCCCTTTGATGCCTGAATCTGAATGTGGACAGACTGCGTGTTTCTATTTCCCCCCATCTCATTTTCACTCCAGTCTGGCCATTCGTCCACAGCGCCCTCTAGTCTGTTAGCCTGCTCTGGGCCCAGGAAAATTTCCTTTCTTTTATTATCCTGATGAAAGCCATTTAATGGTAAAGACAGGTTTCGACTTGAATCTGAAAAAAAGAAAATAGCTAGTAAATTTCAGTTACAAAACCCCTTATTTTTTTTTTTACGTTTAAGGGTCTTACAAGATGATGGTGCAATTCTTGGCTTCTCTTGTGTGTCTGTCAAGTTTCCTATTTGACTGAGGACTGAGCCTTCGGTCCCCGATGTTTTGGGAAACATATTTAAAACTTTGGAAGGTTGAATCATCTGAGATTTGGAGCTTCCAACTATGTGGCTGGGTGAAGCTAAGAAATACAGTTGAAGTATTATTAGCGGGGCTGTTAATTTTCAGTCAGTAATTTCAACATTAGACTTTGACTTCAAACTCACACTAAGCTGAGATTTAATCTAGAATTCAAATAATTTTTCTTTAGAATGCAATATACAGAGGTACCATGCTATAATTATAAGTTCCTACTGATGGACTACCATCAGAATAATAAACCAAACTATGGAACCATCATTCATACATTAGAAGTTGCTTACTTTCAGGTGTGACCTCTGCAGACTTGGTAAAACCGGGTGTGGTGCGTTTAAAGACCTTGGTTCTGTCTCCGCCAACAACCACTTGAGCTCCCAGCAAAGGCACCAGAACAGCCAGACTTTGCAGTGTCATGGCAACCAAGGCGTCATTGGTGTCTCTCATTCCCAACAAAACCTGCAGCCAATATGGGGGAAAAAGTAAAGACTAAATAATTTATATAGAACATCAAGAATGTGTAATTTTTTTAAACACTATGCTCCATTAAAAATAAATGGCAATAACTGAATTTATAGCTTAGTTAAAACTACATTGCTTTTTTAAATTTATTTTGAATAAAAAAAAAAACTACATAGCTGCAGACATAAAAGATTTGGTGTGATATAAATAAAATGACAATACAAGTAAAATAAGAGAAGCTAAGCTAAAAGAACCACAAAAATAGAAAAATCTTAATTCCATCCATATCTTAAGGAATAAAAAATATCTTTTAAGGGGTTTTGGTTCTGTGCTAATGTTATGTTTGCCTGTCAAAGGTTAAGGTGCTTGCTTTTAATTAGTGGACAAAAAGCAAGACTAAAAATAGACTGGAATTAGAGAAAAATCAATAACTTTCTTACAATCTGAAAATTAGAACAATGCTTTGACCTCTGTAAGAGCCTTCAGTGTTTCTAAAGATGAGATCAATGCTTTTGAAAGATCTGGTCTGGTGGGCTAGATCGTTTAAACAAATATAGTGAAAGAATAAACTGGACTTTTACCTGAGGTAGGATCTGGTTTTTTAGTTCATCATGGGAAAAGAACTCTGCGTAAATGTCAATGTGAGCCAAGAGCACAACCCGAATATGCTCTTCTTTCACTTTATAGAGTTTAAGCAGCAGAGGAATCACATGTTTCCGGTGAAGGGACACAGACAGCAGGCAGCTCTCACCACTGTCACCACAGCTGGACTCTGTGCACAGAGGTGAAGTAAAGTATTTTAAGTCATTTTAACTAAACCTTTAAGATAAAGGAGGTACCTTCAGGTTAACATCTATTTTTCTCATGTTATGTGATGCAGTGTTGAAAAACTTCCACATTACCATTTTTTGGTCTTAGCAGATGAGGGAGGAAGCTCTTGACGGCCATGGGTTCAGCAAAAACAAGAGAATGGAGAAGTTTGGGAACTAGACGTGAAGCTATCAGCTCTTCGGGAAGGTTCTGGACACGGTCGAGGAGAAACCTAACATTAAAACAGAAAATGTCAAACTACTAAGTAGAGTCAAGTGTTCAAATTTGCAATGCCTTGTTTAACTTATTCAAACTTATTGACAATGGTGAAATTACAAGAACAAACCTGAAGGCATTTTACAGGGTTTTAAGTGATGAAGGAAGATTGAACATAATAAAAATATGGTCTTTATTTTTATACCACTAAAATAAAATTCACTATCCTTAGAAATAAACAAACACTAGAGTCCACCAGAGTATAATTTATCCTCAGTGCAAATGTGGTTCTGTGAAGGAGTCGCAAATGGAGAACCCTGATAGGTCAGGGATGGAGCTTTGGAGAAGTTAAAAACTGAGACAAGAAGAAAGCCAATTTGAAAAGAAAAGAAAAAAAACAGGAAAAGTCGCATCTTTAATTAACCAAGACATAAAACTATATTAGAATGACAAAAATAAATGATTACTTGAAGAATTCATTTTTTTCCTCTTCTGTCTTCAGAGTGAGGCTCTTCAGAAAATTCATCACTTCCAGGAAGTCATTCCTATTCATACAAAAGATAATAACAGTTTAAAACCAATGTTGTCAATCTGAAATGACAGAATTAGAGGTAAACAGATAAACATGAACCTGAAGAAGTCATGGTCGAGCAAGGAGCTGAGTGGGGGTCTAGCCAGGGGGTCTGAGTTCAGCAGGCCTGCCTGCAGTGTTTTTGTCAGACTGTCAGAGAGCTCCTGTGACACTGGAAACAACGGGAAGCAAAAGAGAGCAGGGTAAATTAATAAAAGGGAGTCACATTATACAATCTGCACCCGATTTTCTTCAAACATCTCTACTCACCGTAATCATTTAAGAGGGGAAGAAGAGCCTCCATCATTATACCAAAAGAATAACAGTCGCGGGCATGAGCATGTTTCTCTGGAAGGATTTTAAAGCCTTCCACCTGTCAAAATAATTATCTCTTGAAAGGATGTACCAGGAAATGTATGTATTTAATTAGGTTTGACCTACTGACCTGCTCTTCAGGAGGAACACAAGCGGCCTCTCTGGCACTCTGAATACTACTGAGAAACTGACACAAAAATCTAAATTAAATGACACATTTAAAACTGAAAATATTCTTTAAAATCTTAACATGTCATTACAAATACACGCAAAGACGGTCTTATGAGTATAAATGTGCTTTAGTTCCGTCTCCTACCTCTGGTGTTGCTTCAGAGAACTTGCATACAGTCTCCATTCCTCCCAGCTTCCAGTGACCATCTTCACTGACAAACACGGATGAAATGCAGACGTTGTTGTGGCTCGATTTACCCTGGTGGATGAGAGGCATCAAGGCTTAACACACAGAGCAGTTGATAGGAAACAGCGAGCAGGCAACATTAAGTCAAGCCATTTCTTGCTTACCCTCTCATGCAGAAAGACGAGTGCCTGCAGGATGTCGTAGATGCCAGCGCAGATTTCCTCTGGGGACAGGCTGTCCAATAGCAGCTCCAGAGGCTGCACATGTTCCGTTACCAGGTGGATGCCGCCGTCCTGCACCGAGCAGGACAGGAATCGCAGCAGACACGGGTGCCTCAGTGTCTTCAGATGCTGCAGGAAATGAAGAGATGATGAAAAAGCTAAAAAATTATTTGTCAATTATATACATCTAAAATCAAATGAATTAGTTTTTTAATAATGTCTAAAGTGCAAATCAATATGATCGAGTTTTTTTAGTCTACATTTTCATAGTACAGTTTGAGAGTTCTTTAAGAAGTCTTTAAGTTAGTTGAGCCAAACCTTACATCACCAATTAGACAAATTTGCTTTTAAACATGCTTAATGGGTTAATATTTATCTGCTTCGGAGTTCATGCAGCTCTCTATGATTGACTGCAAAGATAAAAGTGAATGTGTAGTGAGGTATTTTAACCTGATGCAACAACAAGGCATAATTCATCACTTAGTCTTATTAGAGTATACTAATGTAGGGATTAAAGTATTCCAGCCCCATGCCAGATTTCCGGCATGGGGCTGGGTTAGGGTGACCAGAGGGTGACCAGACGTCCCCGATTTCCGGGTACAGTCCCTGTTTTGGAACACCTGTCCCCAGCTAAAGCTGTCCCCGGAAATATCCTTGATTTTATTGTTTTATGAATGAGGGGAAATGTTGCTTATAAACTGTTATTATGGTAGAAAAAGCAAGCGAGCATGCTGCACACAGAAACAGCTGTTAACGTATAGATGAGTAACAGAGTGCACCAGTTTTAAAACAGACGAGGAAATTCTTTATCACAGCCGGCTGGACGCAGCTACCCTGTTACCCCGAAATCCCATATCCTCTGTCACCGCCCCGCTCCGCTCTAGACCTCCTGCACAAAGCAAAGCCTACAGCCTCCGCTATTCCTCCCATCTTGCTGCGCTGCGACTTCCTCGGAGATCGAGGAGAGCATTGGCTATATTATTATTAAAATACATAGGAGCAAAACATGTGGAATTGAACACTCAATTTAATATGATATATTATAAAACTCCCCGTCAGCATCCAACATATGTGCAGTTTCTGCCACAATATTTTCTTTTTGTTGTGGATTTTTGAAAAAGGGATAACTAGTATCATATAATCTTTACATTTACATCCTAGCAAGAAATAACAGCTTATTTAAAACAAAAAGCACAACTGTTAAATTTCACTATAAATTTCTTAAAGGACAGATTATTTTGATCCTGGCCCTGAGAGCTTTTTTTTCATTCATCTATACATGTCTATAATATACACTATTGATGGATTTATATGATTTATCTTAGGAAATGGAAGAGGCACATTCATGGATTTAACACTTGATTTTTGATTAATATTAATAAATATGTAAAATTGGATAAAATGGCGAGATGGAAAGCCATTTAGCAGCTGGTGCAGGAAGTTAGGTGAACCAGGCACTTCTGCACACTGTGCTTCGGGAATGCTTAGCAGCCAAACTGGATATCAAAAGAAATGTGGTACATGCAAGTGGTAGATATAGATGCACTTTGGCCATCTTTTGAAAAGTCAAATTTAGTCTTCAATCATGTAAAAAGTCAAATTTTATAAGTTGTTAACTCTTTGTTCTTCACAATAAAAATGTCTCACTAAAAACACTCAACATATAGCATTAATCTTCTGTCCTTCTTTAGGTGTGGCTCCATTTTCTTACAAGAATTTGTTTGCTAACTTATCCACAGACCAATTACTTTGAGGAAAATAAATATTTGAACACCCTCCTATTTTGCAAGTTCTCACACTCAAAATTCATGGAGGGGCCTGAAATTGTCATTGTGGGTGCATGTCCACTGTGTGACAAATAATATATTTATATAAAAAATCCAAAAATCACAATGTATGATATTTTAATTACATGTTTGTATGATACAGCTGCAAATGAATATTTGAACACCTGTCTATCAGCTAGAATACTGACCTTCAAAGAACTGTTAGTTTGCCTTCAAAATGTCCACCTCCACTCCATTTATCATCCTAAATTAGATGCACCTGTGTCAGGTTGTTAGTTGCATAAAGACACCTGTCGACCCCATACAGTCAGTAAGAATCCAATTACTAACATGGTCAAGACCAAAGAGCTGTCCAAAAACACTAGAGACTAAATTGTACATCTCCACAAAGCTGGAAAGAGCTAAAGGGAAATTTCCAAGCAGCTTAGAGAAAAAATGTCCACTGTTGGAGCAATAATTAGAAAATGGAAGAAGCTAAACATGAATGTCACTCAGACTGGGGCTCCATGCAAGACCTCACCTCGTGGGGACTCAATGATCCTAAGAAAGGTGAGAAATCAGCCCAGAACTAGATGGGAGGAGCTGGTCAATGACCTGAAAAGAGCTAGGACCACCGTTTCCTAGGTTACTGTTGGTAATACTCTAAGACAGGCATCCGCAAACTCAGTCCTCGAGGGCCGCTGTCCTGCAGGTTTTAGATGGTTCTCTGCTCCAGCACAGCTGATTTTAATTGATAGTTGATTAACAGGCTTTTGCTCTACTGCAATAATCATAATCAGCTGTGCTAAAGCAGGGAAACCTCTAAAACCTGCAGGACAGCGGCCCTCGAGGACCGAGTTTGGGGATGCCTGCTCTAAGACGTCATGGTTTGAAAAGTCATGGGAGAAAGTCATGTGGTCAGATGAGACCATAATAGAATGTTTTGGTCATTATTACACTAACCATTTTCGGAGGAAGAAGAATGATGAGTACCATCTAGGGGTGTAAATCACACCCATCATGGCGATTCGATTCAGTATCGATTTCCTGACCCAACGATTCGATTATTTTCGATACTCACCACGATGTGATTCGATTAATCGATTAATTTTTTATTTTTTTTTTACACCTTACAGGCTAAACAAAGTTTCAAGTTTGAAATAAATCAATGAAAGCTGTAATATTGTTATGCATTTTTTTTTTAGAAACAACAGCAAATAACAGAAGTAGAAAAGTTGCATCAAAAAATACTGCAAAAAAATTTGTGCAATGAGTGCAATTCAATACCTCTGCTCCAGACGTCACCGCCCCCTTGAGAGACGCTCCGCTGCACCTCTCCCAAATTGTAGCTGACCGCAAACAGTGCCGCAGACAGGAGGCCAGCTTGTTTTGTTTTTATGACCAAAATTGTGGAAAACAACTCGTGAAGTTTGACCCGCTAGAAGAGTGAGGTACACGAGAACGCTGGGACCCTTTTTCCACCTGGATCTCCGCTGTTTTTGGCCCTCATGTCCCTCCGTCGTCAGACTAAACTCGCCCCCACTTCCTTGCCGCCTCGGCCGTATCTAGACCCACAGTGTGTAGCACAGACCACGCTGTAATATTGAGCATAATTTAAAAATGTCTGTGTCAAGCTTACTGCAACACACTGCTGTAAGAGTATAACCAGAAAGCGAGGTAGGAGAGCAAAATAGGTTTAGCGCCACCGCAGCACGGGAGGGAGAATTACGCCCAGGAGCAAATGGATAAAAATAGACCGGAGAAACAAAAAAAAACATGAATCGATTATCTTGCGGAAGTGTCGATGCATCGGATCGTCGGCTGTTGGATCGATGCATCGATACAAAACGATTATTATTTACACCCCTACTACCATCCCAAGAACACCATTCCTACTGTGAAGTATGGAGGTGGTAGCATCATACTTTGGGGGTGTTTTTCTGCACATGGAACAGGGTGACTGCACTGTATTAAGGAGAGGATGGCCGGGGCCATGTATTGCAAGATTTTGGGGATCAATCTCCTTCCCTTAGTTAGAGCATTGAAGATGAGTAACACCACAATGACCCGAAAAACATAGCCAGGAAAACCAAGAAGTGGCTCTAGAAAAAAACATATCATGGTTCTGGCATGGCATGGTCAGTCACCAGACCTAAACCCAATAGAGAATTTTTGGAGGGAGCTCAACTTTTGTGTTTCTCATTGAAAGCCCAGAGAGCTGACTTATTTAGAAACGATCTGTGTGAAGGAGTGGGCCAAAATCCCTCCTGCAGTGTGTGCAAATTTGGTGAAAAACTAAAGGAAATGTATGACCTTTGTAATTACAAACAAAGGCTACTGTTCCAATTATTAACACTTTTTTTTCAGGTGTTCAAATATTTATCTGGAGCTGTATCATACAAATAATATAAAAAAAAAAAAACACCATATAATGTGATTTCTGGATTTTTACTTCTAGATTATGTCTCTTAGGGGGACATGCACTGACAATAATTTCAGACCCCTCCATGATTTCTAAGTGGGATAACTTGCAAAATGGTAGGGTGTTCAAATACTTATTTTCCTCAATGTAAATTTAACAAACGAGTATGCTATAAATTATTTGTGGAATAAGACAGCAGTGAAGCATGTTTCTCAGCAGCATTTTGGGACAACATAAGCTTTATATTTATAATTACAAAACATATCAATGTTCTCCATCACATAGAGATCTTATTGTTCAGATATTCTTGAAAGAACACTTTGCTCTCAGAATGCAGGTTTACTCATCCTCATAGTTGTTCTAGACAGAGGACTTAACAAATTTTACTAATAACCAGAACATTAGACTCTAACACAATGTGAAACAACCAAATGGAAGACAGGATCAAAACAAAACCGTGAGTTAATCATCTGCATGTTCTTGATTTTCTCCTTATTTAAAACATCTTGATCAAATGAATGGTTCCTTACCAAATTACAACAAAATGAGATGCCATATAAGGAGGTATTTGGAGAAGGAACCAACCAAAGAAAAAAAAACTCACACACACACACACAACATGCAGTGCACTAAGTCTTAAATGCCGCAAGTTAACGTTTGCTGAATCCTCTTTGATAAATAATTTCATAGATGTAAAGCGTCTTTGCAGTTATAAGTAGTCTAAGGAATTGGGTCAACTGGATGCAACCTTATTAGCTGCAATTAAAATAAAAAAAAGGAGACATCAGCTGTCAGATATATATTGATACACTGTATATCAGAACCAGAATCAGATTCTGGTACATACTGTATATACCCCCATGCACCTTTTCTTCATTTATTCTTTTTGACTATTTGAGCTTATGTAACAAGTACATTTCTCCACCTTTGAGATCATTAAAGTCAATCAATCAATATCTTGACCTTTTAAAGCTACAGTGTGTAATTTTCAGCGACATCTAGCGGTCAGACTGCAGAC
>NW_015151243.1:168330-171182 GCF_000732505.1 Cyprinodon variegatus | reverse complement strand
ATATTAAATTTCTGACTTTATATCCCTGTAATTATTACACACTGTAGCTTTAAGTGTAAAGCATTGATGACACACTTTGATTCATTACATTTTACACTGGGTTCATAATAACAGGACTAGTCACTGGAGTAATTAGCAGGTCATTTTGTGGTAGGACTAAAAACATCCTGCAAATTAATGTTTGATTATTATTTTTGCAGTTCCCTGCACTTTAATGCAAACTTATGAGCAATTTAGTCCTATGATATAAGCAGTAAAGTTGGTAAAAGTAAAGACTTCTGAAAATCTCAAACTTTCATATGTTCCTCTGTATCAGGCTTTGTGTTTTAAATGCATTTTTGTAGCTGATATTATAATCTTAAACAGATAAAGACGAACATTAAATTTAATATTATATATTGTTTTGCAGGTGAATCAATGCTAGCACTATAGTGGAGTAAGAAAGGCAAATGTTGCAGAAACTCCCCAGATGAATGTCTAGTGCTTTGCCCACCTTAGCAGCTTTGTTGACATTGTCTTCATTACCCATCTTATGGACAAACACAGAGGCAGGTTTCCCGTCTTGGAGAACCGCGGAGTACATGGTGGGTCCGGATGGCAGAGTCAGCAGCGGCTCCTCCAGCAGAGTGCAGCTCCGCACCGCACTGCTCTCCGCACCCATGACCCCGCTTCCTCCTGCCACAATACAGAGCCATAAACCGGTATGACTGAGTGTTTTATCCACGTACACCTACTTGAAGGGTGAGGCGGACATACCTAACTTCCTGGACTGGATGGACCAGGTAGCCGCTCTGTTCAATTAGCAGCTGCTGCTACTGTCGTCTCGCGCGTTAACCTCGTAGCAACGTTAGCCAACATGGCCAGAGCTCTCAATCCTCCAAATCGTGATTTTCACCAAGGGTTGCTGGTAATACAAGCACGCACTTTAGCATGTTATTCGTCTGTAGAAACGTATAAAACAACTTCCATTTAATCTTCGTTAAACCACTGCTCCCGCAGCTACAACCCTGGGCAGCTGTAAACACAGAAACTTCCGGGAACGACCAAACAACCAGGCAGGGGAGAACAGGAAGACAAAATAAAATATAGGTGATTATACAGGAGGGGAAAATTGAAATTGATGGTTAAATCATTTAGAAAATATTAATAGGTGACATTTTAATTTATATAAAACATAAAATCTGAGAAATTTCACAATGAGCTAGTTTTAATTACTCCACACATATACATCTGACACCCTAAATTTTTACTAAATGGTTGCAACCGAGTGGTGTGAGATAAAGCAGATGACTACCACATGGTGCAGAGAAACGGGAAAAAGAAACTAATATTTGAAAAAAAAAAAAAAAAACTTCGTTGCTACATTTGGTCCAAACTAACTAAGCGACGTTTTGTTTGAATAAACGTTTAGATAATAATTTTTTGTTATTAAAAAAACACCACAACAGTATTTATTTCACTGTGTCTACATGTTTGTAAACTACATGCACAGATATTGTGCATGTAAGTTACACTTTTAAGATGGATAGTTTAGGACATTTTATTCCCTAATTTCAGTTTATGTGTTTGTACTGAAGAGGATTAGGGCTACTGAAAAACTAAGAAAAGTTAACTGGTTTAAAAATTTTATTTCACTGGAAAAAAAGTCAGAATTCTAAGATTAAAGTCAAATTCTGAGGAAAAAAAAGTCAGAATCCTGAGATTGAAGTAAGAATTCTGAGAAAAAAAAGTCAGAATTCTGAGATTAAAGTCAGAATTCTGACTTTTTTTTCCTATATGAAACTGAAATAAAATGTAAAAATCTGTTAACTTTTTAAAAATAATTTCAGTGGCCCTAACCATCTTCCGTATGTTTGACATGTGCTACTGCTGTTTAAAATTTTAAGAATTATGGTGGTTCAAAACATGGGTTGGGACCCTTTTTTTTCACAAATTTTGTTGTTTGGGTTTTGGAAGCATTTTCAGAAAGCAATAAAGCACTTTGTTGCTGTTTTTAGCTACAAGAGAGAGAAAAATCAATGATTAAAAAACATAGCTGTGGCTTTCATTTCAATCTGATTTCAGTTTGATTTGATTTCTATTTGATATATATAGTTTTATTTATAGATTTATAGATTTGATTATTATATAATTTGATTTGATTTTTATAATATATACCTTATACAGGTTAGGGTTAGGCATAGAGCTTGGAATCCTGGGGTTGTGAGTTTGAAACCCACCCCCACAGACTGCCACCCTGGGTCTCTCTCTGAGCAAGACCCTTATCGCCCGATTGCTCCCCGGGTGCCCCATGATGGCAGCCCACTGCTCCCCAAGGGGATGGGTTGATTGCAGAGTTAAATTTCCCAATGTGAGATAAATAAAGTTCACTTAAATTATTTTTAAATGACCTTATTGACTGGTAATTTCAATGTTGGTATAAAGCTTTTGAAACATAAATTAAAAAGCAATGACTGTCTAACACATTTAGACTTAACTTTATTTATCCCTTGGGATTACTCCTACTACTCTTATATTGGAGATATCCAGTAAGTTGATTAGTCAGTCTCTTCTTTTGGATGGGATTCAGATACAAAAGTGAAAAATCTTGGTTAATTTTGATCAGGATTTGTAATTTAATTCCTATATAAAAGAGGTTTCTAGAATTCCCTTCTATCATCTAAGGAATATTGCAAAAATTACAAATATCCTGTCCAGGGGTGATGCTGAGAAACTAGTACATGCATTTGTTATTTGAAGGCTCGGCTATTGTCATTCTTTACTATCAGGAAGTCCACAAATCGTAGCTAAAAGCCTTCAGCTGATCCAAAATGCTGCAGCCAGAGTTCTGATGAAAATTAAAAAGAGAGATC
>NW_015151243.1:132773-168143 GCF_000732505.1 Cyprinodon variegatus | reverse complement strand
TATTGATAAAGCTTATAGTTAGAGTGGCTCAGGTTATCCTGAGCTATCTCTAAAGTTATTCTGCTATAGGCTTAGACTGCTGGAGGACATATGGACCCCCTTGTCATCATTCTTCTTCAGTCTATCTCTATTCTCCCACTCTGCAGAATTAGTTAGTTCAATCTCTAATTGTGCTCTCTCTGTTTTTTCTCATACTAGCTTCATCTGGTCTGTTCCTGTTTGGCTGTGACATCATCCTGGAGAGAAGTATCAGCTGAGCTGCTGCCATTAACACCTTTGTTTGTAGATGTTCGGGCCTGTTTTTCTGAGTGGTCCTGTTTCTCTGGCTGATCCTTGTTAGATGTGCTCTCTTCCTTGGCTAACATGGGAGCTGGCTCGTAGCTCGTCTGTCTGGCTGTGTATTTCCTGGACGGGGAAGCCTGTGGAGCTGTTTGAGAGTTGCCTTTTGTATCTCTGCTTCTGTCTGTAGGTCTGCTTCTGTCTCCCTGAACCCCAGTCGGCCTTTGGCAAATAGCCGCTCACACTGAGCCTGGTTCTGCTGGAGATTACTTTCTGTTAAAATTGAGTTTTTCTCTCCACTGTCGCTACAAGCATGCTTGGGGTGAGGGATTGCCTTTGAATCAATAAGTCGATGCAATTAACTGGTTTTCCTTAGATAGAAAACTTTGAAAAAGTTTGACTGTATGATCTGGTTGAATTGTAAAGTGCCTTGAGATGACGTGTTGTGAATTGACGCTATATAAATAACCTGAAATGAATTGAATTATATAGGGTACAAAGAGTTAAAGCAAGATGCCATTACAGATAAAAAAGACAAAAGTAATCATGAATTATGAATTAACATGTCTGAACTAAATAGAAATATATTTAATTACCTGTAAATGGGGTCCTACAGGTCGATTTTTAACCAGTAAACTCCATAAAAATAGCGAATGATTTCTGCTTTAGAAAGCTTGTCCTATTTTTACAGAATTACCTAAACAATAAAAGTTATCATTTACTTAATCATAAAAAATAATATGGCAATCACATAACTCATCTCATCATTGCAATATTTTATGGCAACTGATATTTTAATAAGAACAAGGCCAGGACTGTTAATTATGGCTCAATCTGTAAAATGGCATACCGCATGTAGCCAGATGGTGATTTAGTAGCTCTTGTCCAGATATGTATAGTAGATGCTAAAAGGGGCCAAATGTGGCTGAGGTTATGTTTCCTGTAGCATGCAGGTGCTTCGTCTAAACTTCAAATTGTACATTTTCTATGCTTTTACTACCATTAGTGACATTTTCCACACTTAAAAAAGTTATCATTCTATCTGCAAGTTATCTTTGGCCATTACTGCTTTCTATATGTAGACTTGAGGTGATTAATTTTTTTTGCAGAAGAACTTAAATGTTTTGCAATTATTTATAACCCTTTAGAAATGGAGAGCCGTATGATGGTGTATGAGCTTTTAGTATAGTAAGATTAGCAGATTTAAACTTTTTTAAGTGTGTGAACAAACAAAGAAGGAAGCATTGACGATACAGAAAAAAATGGGATATATATTTTATTATATCAGTACAAACATCAGTATTTTCTTTGGTTTCTTTAATGTGGTTTGCGTGTTGTGTGAATAGTCAAGTCCTGTTTGTTTTAGTGGGTAAAATAGCTCAAAGGAGATGCTTCTATATCACTTCTAGACTAAATTTTTGACAGTTTTATTTTTTGTGTTGGTATTCAAAAAAAAGAATAACAGAAATAGCTAGCTATTCAAAAATGTTAATGAAGCAAATTTAATTGTTAAAATAAAAGCATTCCCTAACATATAGTTTTAATCATTTACCATCTAGGAAAAACAAGCATTGGGTAAATACCAAACATTTCGGAGCTGACCACAAATGATGAGCAGCAGTTAACCAACAGTTGTTTGCAAAATAGAGATAAAACCTGAAATTTTCATCTTATAACAGAGATTTCATACATTTTTTTTTGCTAAGAAAAAAAAAAGTCCCTGCAGGAAGTAGTGGTGTGTATCTGATGAGAAACAAGGCTGGTTACCTCAGTAACAAGCCAGCAGAACAACAGCACACACCCGAAATTTGAGAGCAGGAACCAGTATGGATGAGCTCGGTAAGGTGATTTTCTGATGATTACATTAAAACACATTAAAGGTACAGTTTTTGAAGACCTGACTTCAGTGAGATCAACATCTCTGCTGCTCAGTATTTACTGCAAGCGTTAGATATTTAAGTATTTATTCTTTTTATTTTACCAGCTTATTTATGTTCTTTTATTGTGCCGCTAAAATTTTGCTGTGTAGGAATCTTGCTGACTGTGCTTGAAAAAACAGTGATCGGAGATATTTGATGTGTTCATCTTTAAATTTGCACTTAATTCAATGGCTTCAATGTAGTAGCAACATTTAAGACATTTATTTGTACTTAAGATGAACCCCTGATTTTCTTTTCATCAACCACAACCTTTTCTCTTTTATACCTGAACCAGTGTAATTTTGATTTTACAGGCTAGATTGATTTCCTATGTGTTTCCCTTTTATAATGTAGTACAAAACGCTGGCAAGTAATCGCCTCGGCATTTGTCACCATATACTTGTGACATTGTGACAAGTTTCACTTCTGCAACGTAACATATTCTCATTTCCTCAGGAAGCTGACTTTTATGAAACAACCTCAGCCAACTTGCACCTTGATATGCACAGGAAATCCCTTGCTTTGCACAAATCAACCTTCTGTTGATTAACATGAATGTTTTTACACTAGCCCATGGAAGCATTCATTTATTATACTTTTCTTCTTCATGACCTTGAATTATTAATTAAACTGATTGTTTTAAAGTTTGCTCCAGTTAACTGTTAACAGAGCATCACCACAACTTTGAAGATGTATTCATTTGTTTATTCTAAATAAGGCAATGAGCATAACTCTGCGTCCCCTCTACTTTGTAGCACCATTTTATTTTTTTTGCAATGATACCTTTCTTTCAGAAAGTCTCTATCACCTAGCCACATTTTGCAGCTGAAGTTTCTGCCCAATCCCAGAGATGTGTTGAGTACCCAAAATGTGTACTCAACTAAGAGTAGCAATACTTCAACATTGTTTTACTCAAGTAAAAGTAAAATAAGTATTTAGTGAAAAGGCTACTTGAGTTTAGAAATGATAGACAGATTTTATGTGCAAGTCCTTGAATTTTTCAAGACCCAATTGCATAGAAAATACAAATAAATGTCATGAATATATAAGATCAAATTAATGCCCACTACATAAGGCAAAAAACCCCGACTCCAACTCCTTGATGTATGATTTGAGTGAAAGGTGCTCACAGGTGCTTAATTTGGTTAAGGTCTGAACTTTGACAAGGCATACTCAAAATATCTAAATGTTTCCCGTCAAGCCGATCAACTGTTGGATCAGCAGTATGCTTTGGGTCATTGTCCTGCTGGAATGTGAAGCTCCATCCATGCTCACAAAGGTTATAGCTATGATAATGTCTATTCCTGTATGTCATCTACCTTTCCCCTCAACTCAGACTAGTTTCTCCATTTCTTACTGCTAAAAAGTAGCCTGGGTGCCATTCCGAACTTAGTCCCGCCCACAACGTTTGAGGTCGGGAAGTTCATATTCTGACTAGAATTGAGTAGGACTACGTCAGGCTAGTTAAAAAAGCATCCCCACACCATGATAATGACGCCACACCACACGTAGCAGAATAGTTCTTGGCCAAAACTAGCATGGGAACTGATATTTTAAAAAAAGAACTGGGCCAAATCTGGTAATGGTGCCACTATGTACCTTGGTGTACCACACGGCCGCATGGTGGTTTGGTATGTTTAGCCCAGGTATATAGATGCTAATATGGGACAAATCTGGCTAAGGCTTATGTTACCATGGCATATATGCATTTCTTCTAAACTTCCAATAATAAACTATTAACCTATTTCTACCTTTAGCAACATCTCACACACTGAATGAGTTCAGTCTTTCAGGGTTGATATAAATCTTCTGAAGTGTCTGATGCAAAGTTTGATCGATTTAATCCTACTGTTCAAGGTTCTGGAATTACTATCAATAGCAAAATTGATATTTTCTCCTTTATTAATTCAAAAGATAAAAGTAAACATGTAAATCTGTCACTTGAAATAACCAAGAAATGTAAAAAAAAAATAAAGTTGAAATTTAACAAAATAGATAAAAAAAAAAAAAAACGACAACAAAAAAAGAGGGCCAAAAAAAGATATACTTTTGCTAGATGCTGCAGCTGCAACATGAAAACTGTACTGGATGAATGTGCTACTAATGATTTCCATCCTTGTGCAGATTTACTGTTGGAGGAGCTGGCTTTGAACCCATCAGGTTCTAACAATCTCCAAGAACACCATGGAAGCATTGCAGCTGGTGGACAGGTGAATTTTCAAACCGACAAACATACTAATAATAATAATAATAAAAAACAGTTTCAGAGGAATGTCATCATAACTTTGTGGTCATTGCAGGCGCCAGGTGCCATCCTTTGTGGACTCAATAAAAAAGAGTCAAGCTCAGTTGGTTCTAATGTCTACAGGTAAGGTCTATATGTCTGGTCCCTGTAGGTTTTGTCTAAAAAAAACAAAAAAAACAAAAGTTGGTCACCTAAAATAAGGAGAAACCCCAGTGATGTTTATCTGAATGGGCTCAAGAAGTTGATGACATGCTGATAAAGAACCTAGTTGATGATAAGCAGGTTTGACACAACAGAAAAATGCTGAAACAATATATTGGCAACAAAACCAAGGGAGCAGAGAAGCAAACCTACAGGATAACATTATCATAAATAAGCAGAGTAGGCAGGGATAAGGAGTGGGCAGAGGGAAGAAAGCAAGAAAAGGATGTCAAAAGGATGTGAAACAGTTGTGTGTTTTAGAAACCAACTTAACAAAAATCCCCAGAAGAAAACAGAAAACATGCAAATAACAAAAAAACAAAACAACATTTGGATAAGATCAGAAGATCATAAAAGGAAACCACTAAAAGCTCACAGACCAAGTTCATTGTTTTCCATCTTTCACAAGTTGAGACTCTTTTATTTAAAGTAAACATAAAGCATTAAATCGAATGATCCTTTTTACAAAAGAAGGAAGATACTCTACAGATATAAAAAATTGCATAATTTGATTAAATGAAATGTGAAACTAAGTAGGATGATTTAAGGGTCTACAAAATGTGCATGTTTAATTGTGCATAAAAAAATGGCAACAGACAAATTTCTTTTCTTTGCAACTAACAGCAGTGATGTAAACAACCTTGAAAACTGATGGTTACAAAGACTAAAAGCTGAAATAATCTGTGAAACTCCTCCTTCATGCACGTGGTCTGCAGCAGTCTGTCACTCCAAGGCTTCATTCCATAAAGACCCAATAACACCACATGTTTGCTGAGTCAGAAAACAATTCCCATGATGTGATGAATCACAATTTAAAGTTTTCTCTATAAACACAATTACATAATTTGAAGAAACAATACAATTTTTAGAGCAACAAACAGTCAGCAAAGAAAGAAAGTCCATCATCTGAAAATTCTGTCCTTGTATCACAGAATACTGGGTTCCAATTCCTACAAAAAACAAGTATCACAGATATAACCATGGTATTAAAAAAAACAACAGCAACTGAACCATCCCAAACAACGCACTTTATAATTCTGAAATTTAAGAAGAAGTTAATATAAAATAAAAATCGTTACTTTCTGTTTTGCTCTACCTTTCATGTCCATAACTTATTTGTTTTCCTTTTTGATTATGCCATTCCTCTTTCTTCAGATTCTTCCTTTTTTTCCTGATTTACTAATTCAAACTGCTATCAAACATCCTAGAATGTATTCAAAAATACGTAGAAAATTCCCTACTTTATCTTGCTTAGTGCACAAATGCTGGGCAATAAATAAAACTGTATTTTTTAAAAACTTTGTAACTAATTTAAAGGGTTTGGAAGTGTTAGCATGTGTTTGATTTCTTTATTAATTTGTTTTTGTTTTGTATACAGTGATCTCCCTACTCCTGTTGCAGTTGCACTGCCCCCTGACTCTCCCACTCAAGAGTTGGACTCCATCTTAGAAGATCTGATGGGTTTAGCAGAAGGGGTCAGTACGAAGCTGTTGGAAAGATTGTTTCCTAAAATTGTTATAAATTATTGTAACTCATTTTTTGTGCCTATTAAGATTTCACATTCTAAAGTGATTTCTGTAGAAAAAAAAAAACAGATTGTGCTCAGTTACAACCAAAACTAATTTACCCTTTTTCCTCAAAATACACTTTAATTCTGATGATGAAAGAAAATGAATACTTGAGATGATTACTTTTCTGAAAAGTCCAATGAAATCTATTGGATGTTTTTTCTCTCAATTTATTTTTTCAACAGAGAAACAGAAACAGTTCTTTCTACAGACTACTGATGCCTACAGTTGGCAGTTTCTGCTGCAAAACTACAGGCCCACATCATAAATGTCCTAAATCTCCTCCATGTTTTACTTTTTGTAACTTAGACTCAACGAAAGCTTTCTTTCTAAGTTGACTTTTTTTATTAGCTAGAGATATTTTTGGTTTATATGTTCAAACAGTTTAAGTTTGATTAATCAGTCAAAAGGACTGTCTCCTAAAACTCTTATTTTAGTTTTATTACCAAATTCTTCCAGGCACATGTTTACCTTTTTGTGGTTCACATGGGAGTGTACCATGGAGTCTTGCCATTAAATCTTTGTTTATTCAGGGCATGGATTGGTTACTCTGAAAGCATTTGGTCCAACATTTTTAAGTTCTTGATGTCCTGCTGTCAAAACAGGGGGTTTTCAGCTAAATTAAAAAGGCCCTCTGATAAAATCTGGGGATTTTACTCGCTATCAGTCACATAACTGCTTTACACTTTGCCATAAAACCCCCAGTGAGGTCTGTTTGAATGTAAACATTTTTGGACGTCTCCTTTAAATCAAACCCCTTCAGGTGAGAATAAATTATCTCTCACCAGTTGTGTGTACACTCCAGTTCTTTCTCCTGAATCCAACCCATCTTGCTCTTATCTCTGATTTACAGAAAAAGAAAATGAAGCAAACTCATTAGTCACTCAAAGGATTGATTATATTTCTAAAACATTTTAGGTTGTTAAAAATTCACAGCTATAAAAAACATTCTCATATAAGGTGAGAATACTTATGACGCAATTTAACAGACTATACTGTTGCCACCAAATTGTGAATTCTTTAAAGTTTTAAGGGGTTGGATATTTCTGATTGCAACTATACAGTCATAGGAAAAAAAAAAACATTTTTATGTATTAAACACAGTTGTTTAAATCAAAGAAATACCATTAAAACATTTTCTGTTTCCATGTGAAACAATATTACGGACAAAACGATTCATTAGGCATCCTGTTTAAAATATATATTATTTTGGAAAGGCTGATTTTTCACTTTTTTTCACCATTGTAACAAAATAATGTTTTGAAAATTTGATTAATTCTGGTGTCACCTCATTGCCACTAACTCCTTAAGCTTAAGGGTTCTACATTTTATATGCTTTATTTCATTTTAAAATTAACTCTCAGGCTGGACTCATCTACAGCCATCTATTTAAATTCAGTTCTTTTGTAGGTCCTGCAATTATATTTTCATTTTTTCATAGATTTGTTTTAATATGCAGGTCCTTGACAGTTTTCTATTCAAGTGGTCTGCCTCTGGAAATGAAAATAAATTAATACATTTAAACAGCAGAGGGCAGCATTGAGCCAACATTAACCAACAAACTTTGATGTAACAACTTGTTTATATTCTGTTTTTTAAGCCATTATAATTATCTCTCCTTTTCTATATCACTCTCTTAGAACCACTCACCGCCACCAATCCCACCACCTCTGGCACAGAAACAATCTGCAAAGATGAAAAAAGAGGGTGGGAGACTGGATCATAAGGAAGACAGCGGCCTTGCAGGTTCAGATTCAAAACCCTGCACTCAGAAACAACAGAACAGCAAAACAGATTCCATAGATGACCTGCTCGGAGGTCTGAGTTCTGACCTGGAGAAGATCGGTGTACGCACCACTGCCAAAGGCCACTGTGCTGCATGCAACAAAGGGATTGTGGGAAAGGTACAACAGGAACCTTTGGATGCAAATTTGATTCAAGGTCAATTCTATATTCACTCATTTTAACTTATTTCTTTTAGATGATCACAGCGCTGGGTGAAGTGTGGCACCCTGAGCATTTTGTATGTGTGGCATGTAAGATGGAGTTAAGCACAACAGGCTTCTTTGAAAGAGAGGGACGACCTTACTGTGACAAAGACTATCATCAGCTCTTTTCTCCACGCTGTGCCTATTGCAAAGGGCCAATAATACAGGTACCATTATAAGAAATAGCAGAACAAAAAATATTAATCTTTGTGGAAATACTTTAAAAACTAACCCTGCAATCTACTTTATGTGACAAATAATCTATGTTTATGTCTTATAGTGCCATCTATGTGACCTTTTCATCATTTGTACAATCTATTGCTCATTTGTCAAAATCCTCCTCTTGTTTTTAAAATTGTTCATGCTGCTCCCTCCTCATGTGTAACGAGAATTAGTTTAAAAGACATTGAAAAGATGTAGAGAAACTGATTTTCATATTCATAAGCATAGCATTGAGTTAGTTTATGCAGCATTTATTCACCCTGCCCTACCGCCCGCATACAGTCCCCCTGATTCATAATTCAAATCATCCAGTCAGATTTAACATCCATTAATCCGCACAATCATATTTTGATGATTGCGTGATGACATGTTGTATGTAGCTTTTTTTTTTTCTTGGCCTAACCCATATGTTATGCTAATAAATTAAAGGAAAAACCATACCGGTGGTTTTGCAGGCTGGGATTACCTCATGCTGCAGACCAAAGACATTCATCAGAAACTAATGCAGCATCTCCAGTGATTCTCCTAATGTGGTCTAGGTCCACATTCTTTGTGTTTCTTCGCATTTAAATATAGGAGATGAGACAACCTCCACTAATCCCTGAAGAAAGTAAAATAGAGATGTAATACTTTTGGCATTTTCTTTTTTCACCAGAACATCCTGACAGCTCTGGACCAGACTTGGCATCCGGAGCATTTCTTCTGCACACACTGTGGAGATCTGTTTGGGCCAGAGGGTGAGATGTTTGCAAATGTATTTACATTAGAACAAAAATAATGTTTAGCACACATCTAAGCGTATCCTCTACCTATCAAGGTTTCCTTGAAAAGGATGGCAAACCGTACTGCTGCAAGGACTTTTATCACCTCTTTGCTCCCAAGTGCTCAGGCTGCGGGGAGCCCGTGAGAGAAAACTACCTGACTGCAGCCAATGGCACCTGGCATCCAGAGTGCTTCGTCTGCGCAGTGAGTCTCCAACTCGGACCACACACACAGCTCGTGCTCACACACAACCTTGAGAATAAATGAGAAAGATACCCACACACTTGCTTTGTTTGCATCGTTTTGACCACAGAGCTGATGCAAACCATATGCTGATGAAAATGTTGAGGTCGAAATGTTGCAGATAAATCAAGGAAACCATATTCTCTCTCTGTGGGTATCTTTTATATCCTCTTCAAAGCCACTGCAGTGCACAGCAGCCGGTCAGAGGTGATTCAGTTTGCAGTTGCACTTTTTGCCTACTCAGGGGAATTTCCTTCATCTATTAAAACAAAAAAAGGCCCTTTTATTTTTCTTTACTCTATCTAATCAATCCAGCTTGTGAAACAAAATTTCTGCAAACAAGAACATACAGCAACCTAAGTCCATAAACATAATAAATGTGAATGTATACTGTACAGCACATACAGTGACATTTATAACACCAATTCAAAAGAAAAACAAATATATATATATATATATATATATATATATATATCTGCTACAAGACTAAATAAATATTCATGAAAGAGCCAAAAGACCTTTACTCTAATTAAGTCATTTTTTTTTTATTCTGACATGTTCTTGGATATGCAGTGATACAGAAAAATAAAATCAATCTAGCGGCCTTTAGAAAAATAACCAAATGCTATGATTTAAAACTGAATGTTTACATTTGTATACACTCTAAAAAAATAAAAAAAATTAAAAAATAAAAAAATAAAAATAAAAAAAATAGTTTTACCTGAATAATTTTTATCCAAGATTATGATGACACCCCTATGGTTCACTGTACCATTCACATTTTCAATTAAGTATCTTTTAAAACATTAGCTATGTCTAGATGTTTTATTTTATAAGTAGGGAGAACAACAGGTTACATTTTTGCACATGAAACACAGATTTTTTTAAAATTTATTTATTTGCATGTCTGTCACATTTGAGTGTTTCAGATTAATTTAAATACTAGTCAAAGACAAAACACAAAATTCTTTTTTTTAATATATATATAGAAAAAGCCTTTATCATGAAATTGAAAAAAGTAATTGGACTGCTGTGGTAAAACTTAACTGTAGTTAAACTTAACTGAGTTTGCTTTCTTCTGCAAAAATCAGGCCTTAACACTGTCACATCTATATGTTGTAAAGAAATCACAAAGTATAGGTTAGTACATGCTGACAAAATGAAAAAAACTATTAAAAGATCCTCAAAAGCTTGACATCATGCAGAGACCCAAATGAGAAAAAAAGTAAATGAGATCTATCAGCCTGAAAAGGGCCAAAAGGGGCAAAGAGTCCATTTTAAAACTTAGAATCTCCAGGGAGACACAATGAGAGATCATCCACGACTGATTGGTGAAAAACATTATCCGAAGAGTAAAGTCACAATTAATCAAAGAGACCAAAAAAGACCCCCAAACAACATCCCGAGAACTGCAGACCTCAGTTTCATCAGTTAAGGTCAGCGTTTGGGCCTCCACCTAAAGACACAGACTGGGCAAAAATGGCCACGTGACAAGAGTTTCAGGACGAACACTGCTGAGCAAAACAACAACAAAAATAAAGAAACGGTTCATCGATTTTTTTTTTTTCCTGAACACATCTTGATGATCCCCAGGGCTTCTGGCAATAATGTTCTGTGAACTGATGGGACAAAAGTTGAACTTTTCAGAAGCTTTGTGTCCAACTAGATCTGGCCTGTAGCAAAACATTATACAAACAGTGAAATATGTTGGTGGTAGGTTGGTGGTTTAAGGGTTGTTTTGCTTCTTCATCACCTGCAGTATATAAAAAAATCTGAAGCACATCATCAAGTCCACCTCTGGATGGCCTTATAACAAAGAAATGAAGGCCAGTGAAATTCCTGACCTGAGTCCAACTAAGACATTGGTATTGCCTTAAAACAGACTTTCATGTTTCAAAACCATATAATGACAACAATTCTAAAAAGATTAGTCAAAATTCCTCCACAATGTGAAAAAAGAAGACGGCAAGGTATCTTAAATACTTGATTGCAATTGTTGTGGAGGCCCAACCAGTTATTCACTTTGCGGGCAATCACTATTTGACAAGCTTTGGACTTTTTTCTTCTTTAATAAATCCTTCATTTAAAAATAACATTTTGTGTTTACTTGTATTGTCTTTGACTAATATTTGAAGGCGCTTGATGCTTTAAAATACTTCAGAGTTATAAAAGTTAAAAAAGCAAAATCAGGAAGTGGGCAAATTCTTTTTCACACTGCTGTTTCTGAGCATTGTTTATTTTTCTGAGCATAGTTTGAATCAGTAAATTAAATGAAGATTAATTGGATTCTAGATCTTAAGGGCACGCCATAAAAAGACTGAACATTTAAGTAAATTAAAGGGTGTTTAAGTAACTTTATACTTTCCTTACACCACCAAACCCAACAACATCTGTTTACTGTCTAATAAGTAATGATATAAGATTCTGGGTTCCACAAAAAATGTGAAAGTACTAAAATCTTGAATCTCATTAAATATGTACTAGGTCTCTGCTAAGATATACAAACAAGTAGTAGAAAAATGTTTAGGCTCAAAGCTTTATGCATGTTATTTTCTGTGTTAGCGTTTGTTGGAAAGAGACCTTGGGCAGTGAGACTGTTCCCCATCGTATCAAAACATCCTGCTGACTACTTGTTCTCAGTTTTTGATCTGCACATTTGCCTGTGTTTGAGATATTTAGTTTGCATGAGTCATTACACCCAACATCCTCATAAAAGGCTGAGGTTCTTTTGCAAGACGCAGCTGTAGACAAGGTTTTCTCAGTGTTATTTCCATCCCACGATAGCTAGTGGCACAGGGCATTCTCAACTCAAGAGACTGGTTAGATTTCATTATACAGCAGAGATCTTTTTCATTGAAAGCTGCTTTCTCTTGTGAAATAAATAAATAAAAATAAAACATCTAAAGTACACGTATAAAGGAAAAACAGTGTGAAATAAATTCTCATATGTCTACAGAAGTGGATAAAAACAGAAAACATTTGTTTGCTTACTAATTAAATGTTCCGAAAGGATCCCAAAGTTTTTAAATGGATGGGAAACATACCATGGGTTAATTAGCACAGTATTTTAAAGAAAGCTGTCTTTTAATTTTTTCAGTTTTGATTTCAGAATCTCTTGACCAGTGTACAAAGTATGCAGAAAAATTCAGAATGTAAACAAAAAGTAGACTAAATAACCATAATAAATAACCATAACAATCATATATTAAATCACAGATCTGTAGAGTTGATAAAATATAAAATATAATACTCTCATGTTTCAGAGCAAATGTTTTTTTAAAACTCAGGTTTGACTTTTGTTTTTAGATAGGGTATCACCTCCAGCTTGCTTAACATCATTTCTAATCTTTTAATTCCTCTAGTAACACTTACTTTTTTATTTTGAACATTTAGGACTGTCTGAAGCCGTTTACCGATGGTTGTTTCATGGAACTGGATGGTCGACCTCTCTGTTCCCTGCACTTTCACTCCCGGCAGGGGACCCTTTGTGGGGGCTGTGGGGAGCCCATTACTGGCCGCTGCGTCTCGGCTCTCGATCGAAGATTTCATCCTGAGCACTTTGTTTGTGCCTTTTGTCTGCGGCAGCTCAACCAAGGCATCTTCAAGGAGCAGAAAGGAAAGCCCTACTGTACAGCTTGCTTCAACAAGCTCTTTCTATAAGACATTTACAGCAAGTCACTTAAAGATAAAGCAACAGGCCTAAGGGAAAAGTCCAGTCAGCAAAAAAATAATCAATGGATCATTACAGTATCTATACCTAAAAATAATATGTTTGCGGTGACTTAATCAATTTAGCGTTAATCAGTAAAAAAATAAAAACTATAATTTTTGTCACGATCACTGAGTACGGGAATGGACATTTTTGCTGAAATATAGTAACACCTCACTCCTAACATCTTCTGGCAGTGATGTCACGGTGCCGTAAGCCAAAGGCCATCCTCCTCGCTTTACAAGCAAAATCAAAGGGAACTATTATACACACCTGCAATCAACATCAAATATTTTAGATTTCGGGAGGACTTCACAATTGAAATTCTTGAGAGCTATAGTTAAAGTCACAACCCCCATGTGCATGGCAGTTGGACGTTGTAATTCCTTGGGTAAAAGTGAGCAATAAATTGGTTATTTCAGCTTTCCGATTCATGATGCTCCATGGACGGGTTTGTCATTGGATTGCTTACTTGAAGAGGGAGGATTTGCCATCAAATTTCTTGCCAGAGAAAAAACACGTAATATATAGTCAACATTTCCCAAAATAATTATTTGGATAATAGCACATTGTGACAATCACCAGATACAGCATTGGGACTTGCTCAACAGCCGATACAGCACCGTGACATCACAAACCGGTGGGTGGCGGTAGTGCTCTTTAACAAACATGGATGTCTCCAGTAAAGCATATTCAAATTAAATTACTCTTAATTAAAAACATTTATCATTTATTGATAAGTATGCAATAATTTCATATTTGAAATACTTTCAGAAGTTTGAATTCTGAATATGACCAAACTTTTCACTTAACTTTATTGGGATTGAATGGCCGTTTTCCTACATGCAACACATGCATAAGTTGTACCATAGATTTGATGTAACCCGAACAACGAAGAATACTGGAAACTGTTGTGGATCTTCTATTTAGCCGCCTTCACCCACAAACGCATTTTAACCTAAATAAAAATATATCTTCCCCGTGAAGGTCTCAGAGATTTTTTGCTTTGGAGAACATGAGTAAGAAAACAGCAGGTCTGGAAGAAAAATGTTTAAAGAATTTGAAAAGGTAAGGTTATAAAAACATATCTCAGGGTTTGAACACACACTGAAAAAAATTATGAAACCATTTATATATATATATATATATATATATATATATATATATATATATATATATATATATATATATATATATATNATATATATATATATATATATATATATATATATATATATATGTAAAACTAACTAAAGTTTAAGATTAATTAAACAAAGCACATGTAGCTTTGGGGGGATTCAGTGACAATAAAAAATGTCATGCACTGATTTATTGAAAACAAATGTACATTGCTTTTCTTTTATTTGAATTTTTTAAACAGCCATATATACATCTCTTTCCACTTCCCAACGGTTCTGTAGTTTATGCTGGATAAGTAATATATCACAAAAAACTTTAATTTGTGGCCAAACATTACAGAATATAAGGAAGATCAAAGTTTATAAATACACACGGTGTAATGAACAATGACTGATCATAGAGCATACAACACAGACTCGTTGAGAAATCATGTCCAAATATCAACAAGTAATTATTACTGACAGGGTTTTTATAACACAATCAAAACATTTCCCATAAAGAAAAACGTTTCCATGTGTGAACTTTGGATGCTCGTAAAACTTGTGTCATTGATGCTTGATTTTTACTTTTGATGAGATTTCATATATCACAATCACATCAATTTCCAAGTGAAGCATGATAAACACAAAAGCAGAGTTTTAATAGATTCCATGAAGCTTTCCTGTTAGACTTGGCAGTCTGGGTTTACTTTTTCACACACTGAAACCACTTGTCAGGAGATTTGTCTATGCGGGCTGATAGCTTGTCTTGGCAGAGACTGGCATAGACTTGTCATGCCAACCTGCGATACCTCTGTCTCAGGTTGACCACTTGGCCCCTGGCAGCCCCTGGCAGCCCCCGGATTCAGACATCCTCTTCCTCTTCCACACAAGCTCCTTTATGGATGCCTCTCCAAGATTGATGAATATGGTGAGTTTAACAAAGGTAGTTTTTAGAAGGAGCTCCTTCACATCCCTGCATCCCCTCAGAAACTGTTGAAGGATGAATGGACCGCAGAAGTGTTTTAATGCCTCAGTGGTTGCTGGCAGATTTAGGCTCATTTTGTCGTCGGCTGAGTTAAATTTCGTTTCCTGAAAACTAATTGTGGAAATTACAGATGAAGACTGGGCATTTGCTGGATTGCTGTACGAGTGACTGAAAGATTTGACTGAGGAATTTTTTTTCATTTTTGCAGAATTAAAAGAAATGGTAATATCTGGTTTCCTTGTGCTTGAATATCCAAATTGACTTGATATTAAAAATTTTTTTCCCTACACTGGTTATGTATAGACCAATTTTATTGCACATGTATAAAAATGCTTGATTGCTTTCTATGGATTTCTTTTTACCCACACATTCTTAAATATCTTGATCCTAAATTAATTAATAGAAGGTAAAATTATCCCTATTATAAAGTAGAGTTTATTAATTTCGTATTGAATTTCTGGTGAAACGAGTCTTAGCTTGAGATGAATTATTGCTCATGCTTTTTTTTTTTACAGTACATCAATAACCATGTAATAAAATGGTAATAACATAGCAAGTCGCATTGTATTACTTGGTAACAGGTTAGTAGATTAAGGTATATGGGCAGGTAAATACCTGCATGTACTGTAATTATTACAATTGATTGTTACTATCTAACAATGGAGACTTTTGTTGGGTAATTACCATCAGGTTACCACATCACAGTTTCTATTATTAGCCACCACCTACCAACAGCTTACAAAGTAAATTGTAACTTATGATCAGGTAAATAAAGCATTATAAAACTGATCTAATGTTACATATAAATACGAGTTTAGTAAAGAAGATTGTCTTGCTTTACTCTAGGTTTGGTTTTCTGTTATATGCAAAGTAATAAACAGTATTTTAATAAACTATAACACATTAATTTATTGTGGTCGGTGAAATGACTGAGCTACCTGGTAACAGTTTGACACTTGTGTGCCTAAAATTTGAAGCACAGCACTTACATTTTTACCTAGTAATATAGCGTAACTTGCTATTTTATTACCATGTTATTACATGGTTGTTGATGTACTTTAGAAGAAAGCTTTACCGAATAATTAAAATTTTTCAGTCTTATTTATTTATTTATTTATTTATTTATTTATTTATTTATTTATTTATTTATTTATTTTACTTGCTTTTGTTCTGATTTTTTGTGGTCCAATTAATTAATTTATTCATTTTATTCTTTTTTTATTTTATCTAATCAATGTAAAACACTTTGAACTACCCATGAACCGAATTGTGCTATACAAATAAAATTGCCTTGCCTTACATCTTTAAATGCTTTGTACATTAAACAGTCTACAGTATATGATAAACACGTGGCATTGACAGGAAATAAATGATTATATTAATTAGAATAAGCAACGCACTAAGCCTAAATCAATATAGGCTTAAAAATGTGTGTATCCGATTAAAATGTCCTTAGTGAAATAAAATAACTGTTTGCTAACATTGTAATATATTGAATATGGCTGTACAGCCTTTTTCCAAGCTATGTATCCACTGTTTTTCAGGAAGTAACAGAACTCATTACTATTTTTCGGACCACATCATATTAGAAGTGATTGATGCAAAATTATTCCAACTCATCCTAAGCTCGGTTTATTTACTCTTTGAATGAAAAAGTAAAGTTTCGCCTAAGTTCTTAAGTACTTATACATTTTTCTTAATTTGCCAATTATTTGTAGTTTTTTACATTTCCTCTCTGGGATAAAATCAATAAATGTTCAATTATGAAAAAATACCAGTTCATTTGTTTGCCCTAAACTAGGTTCTACTTTCAATATTTACTACTTTTAGATTATTATTATTATTATTATAAAATGCTTGTTGGGTTTTTGTCAGTGAGTAATGTAGCGACTCATACAGGTGTCTGTTTGACAAAGCAGGTTTACCGAAAACTACGTTTTCTAAAGGGAAACTGCATAATTTTTACGCACATGCTCAACTCAGAAATCACCTATTCAGAGTTAATTAAACTAACTCACAGCAGTCTTTGTGAAACCAAAAACAGTTTCCAACCTTAGGCTAGATCTATTCAGAGTTCAGGATTTGAGTCTGAGTTTGTTAAACCTGCTTTGTTAAATGGACCCCAGGAGAATACAATTCTCCAAAACTTTGTTTAGTTTAATTCTTGGCCAGTTCTTAAAAACCCAAAAACAGAAAATGAAAAATCTCATTGAACATTTTAATTTAACATTCAGAGATGTAATGATTAAGTGGCTTTGACAATTCAGGGCGTGTTGTAGTTACTTTACTTATATATTACCAAACTGTCCACAGGTCCAGTTCACATCTAAAAATAAGAAACCTTCTTAAAATTGCAGTTTGAATAAATAAATGTTACTTCAATATAATCAAGTCATCTTGTCAGATCCAGAAATGTATAGTTCAGTTCAATCCTATTAATAAAAAAAGCAAAATGTTATTTGACTAATGAAAAACAACTGATTGCTGAGAAACCATGTTTCATAATAAGTATGTACATTATAAACATACTGTGCTAACAGTAAAAATCAATAACAAAGTGCTGCATGCTCAAGCAGGAAGTGCAAAAAATAGAAATACAGAATAGATAGATAATTTGAAATATTAATAATGAACCAAAAATACATTTTCTCTGCAATCATGTTGATAGATTCTGCTTATGCAGCAATGCAAACTTTAGTTATCTCACTGAGGAGTTTATTTATGTTTTTCTTAAGCATGCCATGAGGGCTGAGTGAGTGAAGTTAGTGTTTGAGAGGGAATGACTTTGAGCATTAATCATGCTGTCATCACTGTCAGACTCCGACTCATACGGCTGCTGCAGGCTGTGAACTGTGCATGATGGAAGAAATATGGGTGTATCATATTTAGCCAAATTTAAACATTCTCCACTGTAAGCTTAATAAGCTACAGACCAATGCTAATGCCCTGGTTTCTGACAAACGCATGTTTTCCCTCCATAATTAAATGGTTTGGATGCTGTATGAAACAAGGAAGGAAGTACATTTTTCAACACATGCAGTGGATGGATTTTATGTAGTTGGAGATTATCTCAATGCTTACAACTTTAAAGTGTTATGATGCTACATCCCTTCTTCTATTAAGCTACATAGTTTCCTGTCTGGGAGATTTCCTAATGTATCTGATCATTATCCAAAGTGGTTCTACATCAACAAAAACACAGCTGAAAAGACCCCACACTGATTTCCCCTAAAAGCATAACTGCAAAACAATTTGAGTAAAAAAAAAAATAAAAAAAAATCATTGTGAGTTACTTTATAGTTGAATGAACAGGGAGGAAAATGACTCAAAGACACGATAAAAAAGAGAAAACATTAAATGTTGCAGGAGGAGAATTTTAAGTTCCTGGAGGGCAGAACGAGTTTTAGTCAGGTGCCATTTATAACTGTGAGTCTTGGAGCTCTTTTGAAATTAATATGGAGGATTGAGCTTGATGGGAGAAGGAACTAACAGAGTGAGAATTAAATTGACATAATGGTTAGTGAGGCCGAGGGAAACAGGAGGAGAAGAAGAGGGAATTAGAAGCGTGGCTTTAGGAGGCTTTTTTTTTGTTTAAGACTGTAACCAAACACTTACCTCCTCCCCTGTAAAATGACTGTGTCCGCTAGGCCACCCCTGATGGGGACTGTGGGGCGCCCTGTCCAGCATGTTACAGCCCCACTGTGGGTCATACTCGGCTAGGCCCTACCCTAAACTACAAGTTCACATCAGCTCTGAACCTGTCAAAGAGTACTTATACACATTAATCACTACATTTACTTCTAGAAACATAACACACATCTGTGGAAACACCGACCAGAGACAACTCAATGAACTCAGCTCCTGTAGGCACAGTAAAATGTAGATAGATCAGATTACTCTAACATTAAATATTGACTGTCTCTGCATGCCATATGCACTAATGAATTCAAACTGTCACTCTATCTACAATATTACAAGGTTCTATAATTTATAACCTTGGTGTGTTTTTCTTTTTTTTACTTTCTCTTAGGTAGCATTGCTTCTCAAATATTGTTGTTGCTAAAAGTAACAGTAGAAGCAACACATTCGACTTCCTTATAGATTTGTAGTCATTCTTTACATACTGAACGACTTTCATTTGTTTGGCTCATTGACGAATCCAGTTTAATGTAGTTCGAGGAGATAGTCCTTAGAAGCTCATTTCATCCATCATTGATAACAGCTCATCCTTGAAGGGTCCCAGAGCTGGTACTTAAAGTTTGACAGACCATCATAGATGAAATAGAGATCCATAGGACAACCAAACAAGCCCATAAAGACAACATTTCTCCATTATGTTTGAGAATTACAAATTCAGTAAATAGATGAACATAATGACCCCATTTTCTTGGATGAAAAAGGGGAAAAAATTCTATCTGCTTGAATAGCACTCTCAGGCATGGCAGCAGAGTGACTGTAGGGAAGAGTGTTAGAAAGAAATTACGCTGTGCATCAAAGAAAGAACATTGTGTGGAAATATATAAAGTTTGGGCATAAATGAGTCTTTTAAGTAGACAACGACCCAAAAGATACCAATAAATTAGTTACAAAGTAGCTTCACTAAAAGGATTAGAGAGGCCATCATAAAACCCTGATCCAGGGTTCTAACCTAGAAAATTTGAGAGTAGAGTTGAGACTGTGTGTGGGAACAACCCTGACTCAGTTTGATCAATTCTGTCAGGAGGAATGGGGAAGATTTTCAAGGAACTAATATAAGAAAAGAAGCTAATGGGATAATATCAAAAATGTCTGACCAACCTCACACAGCTTAAAAGACAATTCCATCAAATACTAAGGAAATGTATGTTAACTGGTGAAGCTCAAAAAAGCATTTTTTTCTGCCATCATTTTGATATTGAGCAAAAATAGTTATCTTTAACTAATATAAAACTGTAATATTTACACAGATTTAATGTCGGACAGTGAGAAAAAAGGCCACATGTCTGTTATTTATCCTAGCAAATACAAACCTGGGGCCTGTTTCATTAAACAAAGATTAGGGTAAGGACAACAGCCAGGCTTACTCAATCCTTTTGCAGTGTCAGATAGCCATGATACTGATCAAAAACCAATGAGTTTTGAATGTGATTAGGTTACTATCTGCATGTTGCTGTATTAAATACCACTAATATATATTTCTATACAGTTAACAACTTCAATTATTTTAACATTATAATAGTAGCCGATACCATTAGTAACTCTATAATTGTCTTTGTGGACATTTTTATTGTATGGTGTGTTTTGGATATAGCTGTTGTTCTAAGATTAACAGGACAGAGTTTAAAAGACTCTTGCTGTGTTGAAGGGATTTAAGAAATGCCCATGTTTGTTTTTAGAGGACAATTATTTGCATGAGTTTTACCACCTCTGGTGGAATCTGAACAAAGACACTATCTGCACCCTCAGAAGAAGCACATCTTATCTTTCCTACGACAGAAGAATAAAATACATCAAGAGCAGTGTTGTTTTTGACAGCCATCTAAGATTTAATTTAGTCTTCTTATTATTAGTCTTCAGGACAAAACTATCAGTAGTTTTAGTCGCTGTTTAGTCGTTACTATATGTGATAGTTTTAGTCGGTTTTAGTCTACTAAAATTTACAAAGGTTTTAGTCTATTTTTTTCAGTTCTATGTTGTAAAAAAAAAGTTAACCTTTACAATTTCAAATAACAACCAGATTCTTTAGCAGACTGACAGCTCTTGCCTGGATATTTCTATTGCTGGATATAGAATGCTGCCGTGCAGTTCATCATTGGAGTAAACTTTGATTTATAGAATTCAAATAGCCTTTTTTATAAGTTAATGCCCTACTTTATACAAAAGGGTCTCGCAAAAGCTGCGAAAATAGCAGATATAGCTCAACGAATGAATGGTTTTGGACATACAAGGTTTCCAATGTAGAGCAAACACTTCCTGATCTACTATGAATTATGCATTACACACAGATCAATAAAAAAGCATTCTTCTTTCTACTTTGGCAGTTTTGGCTTTATTTCTTCAGTGTGCCCCTTGGTTACTGTTGCTCAGGGTTCAAGGTAGATTTATATTCACAGGGTTTTGATATAATGAAAATACAGAGATGACCTATATAACTGCGTTGTAATGCCATGGCAATGCAGACCTAAATTTAATGGATATGCTAACTAAAATGTTGAAATATTTAAATGAAATGGATAAAGTGTTTTAATGACAATGCAATGAAACATTTAGATCGTATTTAAATACAAAGAAAGGAGAACAATGACAGAGAAATATTCAAAGATGTACCTTTTCACCTGGCTCTTTATCCAAAAGTAGACAGAATGCAATTAAATATTTTCTTGGATATAATTTAGGGATTAGTTTTGGTAGAAATTACCGTAAAGAAGGATAAGTATCACCTCTTATGAGCAGGGGGCGGATTTAGGAAATTTGGGGCACTTGGCAAATACAGCTATGGGGCCCTCTGAGTTGAGAAGACAACACAAAAAACAGACCCATTATACAGATACAGAAATTTTAATGGAATAGACAAACATTATTTACAAAATTTTGACTATCCTTTATGTTACTTTAAGATATCTGAAATTATATTATGACTAGGGAAAATAACAATGCAAGATATCTTCAGTCACATTTTTGAGATTCAAAATGCCTTTTGAGATATATCAAAAAACGTCACCTGATTTGTTGTTTAAAGTGTTAAACATCCGGAATTCTAATCAAGATATCTCAAAGTTCATTTTGACAAGTCAAAACTATATTTTACAATATCTGAGAAATAGCATCATAGTGCTGTCACTGAGCTGTCCAAGCAGTTCCCTGCATAGTATGGCTGCAATAGTGCAGGCTGTACTTAACAATGTTTCAAAATCCCACAATATAGAAAAAACTCAGCAGTATGGGATGTGCAGAGAACAAGAACTTTGTGAACTTATAGGCTGCTTCAGAAATCTGTGGTAAATTGCCGCGGGGAAGTTAGTTTGAAGCTGGATATTCAAGCTCAAGCTTAAGCTTCAGGAGATCAGACTTCGGCCAGCTGCCCTCTGTTGCTCCGGCAGTGGTTCTTTTAGGGACCGTCAACAAATTTCTAAACCAAGCACTATTGAGAAATAAAAATAAATTCCTTGTCTTATGACCAACTGAAACAAATGGTAAATCCTGCTACTAGATTTCATAAATGAGGCGCATCCATTTAAATTTTATAATAAGTCTTTTTCATATTTTCAAAGACTGCTTTTGTGTCAAAATTTTAAATTTTTCCTCTCTGCTCGTCTCTATGCCAGTGTTGTCAACTCCCCAGCAAGAAAAGTCGCTATTTGCTGCCCTAGACGGCACTAGATGACTTCATCTCCCAATTTGCATATTTCATATCATCCAGCTGTAGAGATTTAGAATCCCTCCGATTGCTTTTTTTTTTTTTAAGCAGTGCAGAAAGATAGTTGGAAGGGAAACCTTGTGGGAATTTTAAGAGTATTAGCTCTTAAAGACAGAAAAAAGTAAATAAAATACATATAATTCAGCCATTTAGTTCCACTCTTTCTGTGCTGTTGCTTAGCGTGCAGGCAGCCTGTCCTGCATGAATCATGGCAGCAGACAAGAGGGAGGAGAGCAGAAGGCAGGGTTATGAATCTACTCGCTCTGGAGAGCAAAATTCGACCCTTTGTCACCAAAGTCTCCACTAGCAGATAATTTTTTTTAAATAAAAGCGCTAGAGGGGTCTGAAAAGTCTCTAAATATAGCCAAAAAAAAGCATTAAGTTGGCAAAACAGCTCTTTGCGCCATTTGTTTTCAAATGGTTTGCTGCTGTCTGTTTGGACCTTTCTGCACATGCGCAGCAAATGGACTGATCCAATGTGGTGGACACTGAAGAGGGGGGCCTGAGACACAGTTAATATTATAAGCATTCTGATGGCATTTTAATGAAAGGATTTTTTATCAAAAACATAATTAATGTGCACAAATACGTAAAAGCTGTATTAACCATAAATGTAAACTGAGTTTTATGGGGTCCCGAGGAACTTGGGGACCTAGGAAACTGCATAGTTTTGCCTAATGGTAGCTCCGCCTCTGCTTGTGAGCTGGAAGAAATGAAAGCTTGATAGTTAGACAAAGGGATTTTTACGCTTGGCAGAGGATGATCAGCCACATATAGTTTATTAAGTAGTGAGTGCAGGAAGAGCCATACTGCTGAGAGCGAACCATCAGTGTGGAGTGTGAAGCGCAAACTCGTGGCGCATGTCTACACAAAGCAAGCACAGTTGGAAGAGGAGAGTAGCTTATTTCTCCCCTGCCGCTGCTGCATCTACGTTAATGCAGAATGTGCACCACTACACGCCAGGTGGGCTGCGTGACCAAACAAGTCGCGGCTGCATGGCTGATACTGCTTAGCTTGTCTAACAGATTACAGCAAAATTATGCATTTTAAAAGTCTGACCGACCACCTGCTAACATTTTTATTTAGTCTCTTCTCGCCTCTCTTGTCAACGAAAACTCAAACCCACGACTTGTCATGTTGTCGTTATCAAAGATCTATGTTTATCTTGTCAGTTTTTGTTATCGTCATGAAAAAAAAAGGTGCGTCAATGAAATAATTTTGTCACCGTAAAACAACACTGATTAAGGAGGTAATTTACAATATTACTCATAACATGAATAAGGCTGAAAAAGAAAAAAAACTTTGGAAAAGGTGGAGTACTTTCCTTTCCTTTTTTGATACAGGATTATCAAATGTTACCAGTGTGATGGACTGCATACATATTAAGATATAATGCCCCTCTGGAGCATGTTAAGCTGATTTTTGTTAAGAGTAAATTCCAATGTTCAGGTAAGAGTAAGTTTATTTATTTCATATATTTGATTTATAAAAATAAAAAAAAATGTCCTGTTCAGTTAATTTGACAGAAATCACAAGTAACTCCTCAAATTATTATTAATAATAATTACTATTGATTATTATTGAGATATATTTTTTTGAATCAATCTGTTGTCGACCTCAGGGTTTCTTGAAGAAAACTGCAGACCTGCATTTAGATTGAATACTTACACCTGGCTTGACATAGCAGCACCCTGGCTTGGCCTTTGTGCAACTGATGAAGCCAGGATACTTCATTTAGAATACCCTTTATCTGCTTGTTTACACACATAATGAAAAGCCTTCCCAAGGCATCAAATCAAAGAATTTGTGTTTCAAGTACCTTTTTGAATCCAATCAACGAAGAATTTTGGCAAATCTGATGGCAAAAGGTTATGCTATAAAGGGTATCCCTAATAAAGGGGAAAGTGGGTGTGTATATACACATATTTTTCATAATTATTTTTGTACTATCCTTGAACACAATGCAGCCAATGGCTGAGATTAATAAGGATTTACTTCAAGAGCCAAGAAAAATCAAATTGACTGAACTCTAGATTACTTTGTGATCTACAGAGAAAGCAGAATAAAGATATTACACCTAATGCAGCATTGATATTATAAGGATTTCAGTGTTGGCAATAAAATACATGTACTGTATTATCCACTGTTATGGAACAGTAAAGGCTTTGACACCTTCATAGTTATGTCTGCACAGAGGAAGCTGAGACGGAATACAAATCTATTTTGTGGGTGTTTGTTTTGGCGTAATGCTGATGCTGTGAGCAGGTATCACACCTAATTCATGACTTGCTACTCTGTACAAAAGGAACTTCTTGTTGTTTTTGGCTGAACGCAGAGTTCTCCTTGCTATCTCAGCCTCTCTTACATACCAGTAGACATATAAATGCCACACACGAAAAGCCAACAACCTTGTAAATCCTATTTAAGGTTTTCTCTATTCATGCCATTTTGGATTCATACCACATGATTGTGTAAACAGGCACACAAAAAACCCAGAGAAACATGAACACTAAAAGTTTGTGTAGCCTTCATTTAAAGACAAATAAAGTGACTTACTTGCACACAGAAGTCAACTCAAATGTATGCATAACAGCTATGGAGTTACTCTTCAAGTTCAGCTGCACACAGATAGAAATCAAACAGAGGCTTATATATATTTTTTATGAGATTAGTTTTCTGTCTCTCTTTTTGAGTGCTCAACAAACTATGGTTTTCTTCGTAGTTGACCGAATAGAAATATCTGTGTGTGCATCACTGCCTTCTCTGTGTGGCTGCTGACCCTTAACCAAGTTAACTTGGATTCTCTGGTTTTATCGGTTAAAATGAGTCAGCTTATGGGAAAGATTTCTCTATTTTAATTTCTATGTGTCTTCTCTTTTACATTGCCTGCCAAAGACTGTTCCTTAACAACAAGAAAACTGAGGGAGAAAAGCAAAACATGGCAAAATGACTTAATGTTTATGATGGCTTGGACGAAAATGACTTGGACAGTGGGAGATTTATAAGACAGAGGGGTAGCCCTTAGTGTCAAAAAGATGGATGGTTTCATTATGCTTTTTCATTGCGTCCATGTGTCGGTTTAGAGTGCAGTGAGTAAAACCAGAAGTGTCTAATGCAATGGGATAACCATTTTATTGTTTTTATATATAACTTAGAGCTCTATTCAACCATTGGATAGAATGGTTTGTGGCTGCAAAGCTGCAGGTTTTTAACAAGGTTTAAAGCTCAGTTAGACCTTGGATGATTCTTTCAGCTGTTGTAGTCTGCTTAGGTGTGGTCTTATTAATCATATTATATCTTATGAGCAGCAAAGTCAAGTTAGATGATTTGCGTGGTAATTATCTGTTTGGAGCATAGGTGCTTGTTGTAAACATGCAAAGTAAATTGTCTCTGAGATCCTTTCTAAATAAAAGAGATGATGGCCATCTGTTGATTATTCTCTTCCGTGAATGTTGCCAACTAGCAAGTGCAAGCTGACCACATTGTTGATTGCAACCACAATGGACTGCTACAAAATGTGTAATGCAAGTGGTTATGGGCCCAGTTATGCAGGTGGCTTAGACTTTTATTCAACAGCGATAAGAAAAATTGTGATCCAGATGAAGTTAACCCAATGCATAGATTACAGGTATGTTTTGAAGACATAAAAAATCTGTGTGACTCTTAACTTTCTGCTCCTGAATGCAGACAAGGCAGTCTTTGAAAAAGAAGCTGATTAGCCAGTCACTTCATTTGGATGAAATTAAAATGATCTCAGATAGTAAAGTAAGGGATCTTGGTGTTATTTTTGATCAGGATCTGTCATTTAGATCCCATATTTAAGAGGTTTCTAGAATTTCCATCTTTCATCTACAGAATATTGCAAAAAATTAGAAATCTCCTGTCCAGGGGTGATGCTGAGAAACTAATCCATGCATTTGTTACTTGGTTGGACTATTGTAATTCTTTAGTATCAGGAAGTCCACAAACTGTAGTTAAAAGCCTTCAACTGATCCAAAATGATGCAACCAGAGTTCTGATTAAAACTAAAAGTGAGAGATCATATCTCTTCTATCCTAGCTTCTCTTCACTGCCTTCCTGTTAAATCCAGAATAGAATTTAAGATCCCCCTCCTCACATATAAAGCCTTAAATGCCCAAGCTCCATCTTATATCAGAGATCGGATTGTTCCTTATGTTCCTAACAGAGCACTTTGCTCTCAATCTGCAGGTTTACTAGTGGTTCCTAGAATTTCTAAAAGTTCAATGGGAGGCAGATCTTTTAGTTATCTGGCTCCTCTCCTGTCGAACCAACTAGGCTACCAGGTTTAGTCCGTGAGGCAGACACCCTGTCTACTTTTAAGGGTGGGCTTTCCTTTTTGATAAATCATATAGTTAGAGTGGCTCAGCTTAGACTGCTGGAGGACATAGGGACCCCTTTTTCATCATTCTGCTTCATTCTGTCTCTTTTCTCCCATTCTGCAGGATCTGTAAGTACAATCTCTAACGTTTGCTGTCTCTCCTTTTTCTCATAGTAGCTTTGCCTCGTCTGTTCCTGTTTGGCTGTGACCCCATCCTAGAGAGAAATATCAGCTGTGCTGCTGCCATCAACACCTTTTTATAGATATTAAAGATCGGGATGTTTTCCATTGTAGTCCTGTTTCTCTAACGTGACTGGCTGGATGTGCTTTCTTCATCCTCTGACATGGGAGCTGGCTCGGAGCTCGGCTGCCTGGCCCTGTGTTTCCTGGACAGGCCGCTTGTAGAGCTGGTTTACAGTTGCCTTTTGTATCTGTGCTTCTTTCTGTATGTCTGCTTCTGTCTCCTTTAACCCCTCGGCAGATGGCCGCTCACACTAAGTCTGGTTCTGCTGAAGGTTTCTTCCTGTTAAAAGGAAGTTTTTCCTCTCCTCTGTTGCTACAAGCATGCTTAGTGTGAGAGATTGCTTTCGAGTCAATGAGTCGATGCAATCAACTGATTTTCCTTAGATAGAAAACTTTGAATCGATTTGACTGTATGATCTGGTTGAGGTGTGAGTGTGTGTGAAAGGCTGTTTGTCCAATTCGTCTTTGTACTGCACTGGCGACCTGTCCAGGGTGTATCCCACTTTGTGGCCGTAGACAGCTGGAGATAGGCACCAGCAACCCCTTGCGACCCCTCTTGGGATAAGCGTGACAGAAAATGGATGGATCTAGTTGAATTGTAAAGTGCCTTGAGATAACGTGTTGTGAATTGGTGCTACCGTATATAAATAAACTTAATTGAAGTGATCTCAGTGAAACAAGGTTTCTGATGCATATGTAGATGCACAGCTGTAGAGAAGGTATTCTGGATGAAAAGAGATTACTTAGGAAGAAAAAATGTTGCTTTTGCTGAAGATGAAGTGAAGAACAGAGGCATATGCAGAGCTGGTGCAATGCTTTTTCAACAAGAGTTTGTGGCTGATAATAAGTGATGTAAATCGCAACATAAAAAAAGCACAAAAGATTCTTTGGTAGCAATATGCCGGAAAAGACAAGGCCATGTTTTGAGTTTGTATTTCAAAGTTCCTTGCTCCATATGGATAGCAATGAAACAATAACTGACCTTATTACTCTAGCAGAGACTAGATTTACATCATTAAGAAAAATGCATGCTGGGCTGCAGAGAGTAATTTTAGTAAAAGGACTGCCTTACTCATATACACCTTTTTATAATGCACATCACTCCGAGAAGAAACTAAACTTGACGTAATATATACGGCGAGTTCAAAACCAAACTGCAGAGTTTTGAGAGTTCTGAAAAATGTGGCAGGAGATGTGAATGTAGAGGTAGACAACGTGACAAAACCTCGTGGGGCAAAAAGGTAATGGAGAGGACGAAGGGGAGAGAAATTAGAACTGGCTGATGTGAAGTGTTACATCTGTGTTAAAAGGGGCACGTGGCAAGAACATGTCCTGAAGAGTCCCAGCAAAGAAGAGAGGGGACACATCAGAGTGAGGTTGAGGGCAAGGCCATTAACATGTGAAGAAATCAGATGGAGAGATGCAAGTGCAAGTGCAAGTTTTGTGTTTTTTTCAAATCGCTTGACTGCTTTATACTAAATAGAAAATATGAAAGTGTTAGATCAACTGCGGCACTACCACACATGGTAAAAAATAGTAGAACAGCTTCATATATGAGGAGACACTTGATCAAACTTACTGATGGGATCAAGGTGAATGGCCAAAATGATAAGACATGCTAAGATTTACATTCTGGACAGTTCACAGGTGAAAAACAAGGTTAAAACAAGGACTTACAAATGTCATGAACTCAGCACTGATACTGGTCTGATTCACCACAAGACACAGCAGCTCCACCCCATTCTCATTACTAATCATGTGATCCAACTGCACCTATCAGTATACAGTATATCCAGCCTTCAGACCAAACATCAATGCCAGATTATTTCGAGGCATTGGTGAGATCTATTCCAGCATTCTGATTCCTGATTTCCCACGTGTTTGCCTGACCTGATTTGTCCCTGTTTCTGACCCTGCCTGATCCCTGTCTGACCTGAATGCCTACCTGTTCTGCCTTACCCTGATGTGCCTAACCCGTATCTGTTTTTCTGCCTGACCATTGCCTAACCTGGAACTATTTCTCAACCTTGTCCTGGATTTCCCTCTAGTGCTTAATTAGACTTCTGGTCACCTGCCTCCGTCCTGGACTCCCCCTCCCTCCAACTAGTTACCCGAGGGTGTAACCTTGTGATGAAAGTTGGTGGGGACACTCGAAGTTTAATGGCTGATGGACCTACAGTTAAGCGTCTCAAATGCTTTCATTAGTTTTTTTTATTTTACAAAAATAACCCCAAGCAGCAAAATCTAAGTTTGATTTTTTTCCCATCTATCGTTGACATCCAAAGTCTATGTATTGAAAGTTGTATTTCAAAACTTATTGATGGACTGATTTTTACTCTATTGTTTGTTCTTTCTCTGGGTTGGCTGGAACAGCCTTTTCTGAGTCCTGCCACATTACAAAAATACAAAAATATATATTGAATTTTAAATATAGCACAGCATTATTTTTTCTTGTAAACTTTCTGGTAAACTTGGAGATATATTTTATTGCATGTTGCATATCCCAGGGAATCTGTTTCACATTTAAATCTGCAGCTGTCCCTACTTGCCTCTGTGTTCGGCTTAAAAACTGATTTATGACCCAGTCTACTGTTATAATAATGCCAGAGAAACAAATTTTTAAGACATCTAGAAGCTCTGCAGTCTGATGCTATTTTTAATAAGCAAATGACAAATATGTGTTCATTTCACTGTTGACATGATCCTTTGAGAAAACAAGCTTGTTTTGACAAAACATTTTAACTTATTATGCAGTTTTTCCAAACTGGCTGCAGTATAATACTGCTGTTTTTTTTTTTTTTGCTGAAAAAGCTCTGTATGATTTACGAACAAATTTTTCTGTGACACCTTTATTTTTTTTAACCAACACATCACCTAACTATTAAACATGTATCGATGCTGCCACATATATCCTCAAGATTCGGGATTACAGTAGGATGATTTATATTATGAAATAATAATAATAATAATAATAACTGAACTTTATTGATCTCACACTGGAGAAATTCACCTCTGCATTTAACCCATCTCCTTGGGGATGGGTTAAATGCAGATGCAGGTGAATGGGCTGCCACTAAAAGTCTTGCTTAAAGACACAGAGTGCAGTCTTTGGGGATAAAACCGGATACTTGCAACCTTCTAAGATCACAGGCGCCCTGCTCTAACCACTAGGGCATCACCTCCCCTGGCCATTGCCTCCTTTTTTTACTCCATACGGTCTGAACAGAGTGAGATACAGAAAAAAATACATTAAAAAATTTACTCTTATTCTAAAAGTCAAAAAACACCTCAAGCGAACTAAAAGCTTTATTTGCTAAAACCTTTTGCCAAAGCAGAAACAGCAAAACCCCAGATACCATGACACAGCTGCTAATTGGCTATTAAAGTACACACCTACAAAGGCGATTGGATGCAGTGCAATGGACAAAAATTATTAGCCAAAGATATATTTACCGTATTCTTTTAGTTTTTAGGTCTAGAGTTGTATTGGGTGTAAATCATCGAATGTTGTTTAATCTCCTAACTGTGGATGGAAGATAATGTTTCATCCACTGGAGAGATGGAATGAAAATGTATTTCAATGCGTTATTCTAAAATGCTTTTAAACTTGGAGGTGCAATCAGTAACACACCCAAGGCCTGTAATCAAAATCACTTAGCAATACACACTCTTACCTACTTTACACAAATATGTCTCTTAGCAATTCCAAAGACATTTTGAGGTAATTTCATTAGCAGGTGGCAATTTTCTTTTTTTCCCTGTTGTTGGAGTGTTAGCAGGCCATTTATTTAAATTTGCCTGATGGGATTCAGAAGAATACATCAGTAGTACACTCAAGCTGTATGAAATCGAGTGACACCTTGTTCCCACTTATGTCATTAAAATTCTACCATAAGCCATTTTGCCTGAGAGCAGTGCTTGCCCAGACCCTTATGATAATGGAGCTGAAGTTACTTCTTTGAATAAAAGTTATTTAGTATGCAGTAATTTAAAACCAATGCTATGCTTTAATCCTAAAGAAGAAATATTTATTGTGCAACTTCCGTCACCCCATTTAAATTAGAGGCTGCAAGACCTTTTTTAGAAAGCGGCATTATAGAATGCACTGCAACATAAAATGTAAAACTCTAGGAGTAATAATGTATGTTTATTTTTTCAATTAAGTCTTTTTTAAGTTGTACTTAATTGACTTGGAGACAATAGAAAGTGGGACATTTTAGATGATCAAATTTTGTTGTAACATTAGTAACATATTAGGAATGTGTGTACCAACATGTAAAACTGCACTTTAACAAACAACACAAGGAGAAATAAACTGACGCAACATGCTTTAATAAGTTTAAATACATAGTATAGTATTAAAAGTATTGTGGAGGATTTTCGTGAACTTTTTAAGACCCGCCCTCTCCACTTAAAAAAAAATATGCATGAGAGCATGCACACCCCCATTTCTCCTTGTGCAGGCTCTGTTTAAATGTTGCTGTGCTCATAGCTCATACAAGCTTACTGTGTCCGAACCTCCGAATTAACCTCTAAATCCCTCAATTACTATATAGAGTGGGGACTCTATAGATGACTTTATAGTAAACTCACTTAACTTACCTTTCGGACAGATGATCACTGCTTTTTGCTCCCCATTGGTCCTGTAACTCCTCCTTCTCTGGGCGGTGCTTGCGTCATCTTTGTTATTAGTGGCCGCTGTCAGGTAGCGACAGTGGGCCGCTGTGTAATAATAATTCCTATAATGCTTTACAAGGAGAGCTAAGCAAAGCATTTTGGGATAAATCTTCCTCTTCTGAGGCCTTTCTTTTCTTCTAATACACTTCTTAGAGACCTTTTCTCTTACAATAATTTCCAAAGAACTGCTGTGAGAAAGGTGAGCTTCAATGACTGTCTAAAACCGCAGCTCACCACAGATATATGCTTGAAAGTGCGCATGTGGGGAAAAAGAAAGTTAATGAAACAAGCGCGTAGGACCGTCTTATGTAAACATATCAGCAGAATGATTGACAAGTAGCAGGACCACTTATTTAGATGATCCATCCGGAAATAAAAAAAATGCTCTATACCTTTAAGAAAAAAAACAAAACAGCAATGATCCATATTAATGTTGTCATTGAAGTACTGAAACAAATAATTCAGCCAGTAAATTGAGAAATGATTAAATAAAAATGGATCCAAAATAATAAAATAGCCAATTTACTGTGCAAAATTATGTCCATATTAATGAACGAAACAGTGAAAAGTGAAAAAAAAATTTGTTATTTCACATTTCCAATTCATTATTCTCCACGGACGGGTTCGTCATTGGATTAGCAACTTGAAGAGGGAGGATTTGCCATTGAACTTTAAAAAAAACATAATATGTAGCCAACATTTTGAAGAAGAATGTTTTCAAGATGACTTGGATAACAGCATGTTGTGACAAACCCCATATACAGCATTGGGACTTGATCAACAGCCGATACCTCATAGTGACGTCGCAAACTGGTAGGTGGCAGTAGTGTTCTTTGACAAATATGGATGTCTCCGTTAAAGCAGATTCAAATGAAATTACTCTTAATTAAAAACACTTATCATTTATTGAACAGTATGTAATAATTTCATATTTAAAGTAGTAATTTTGAGTATGACCTGACTTTTCCTTTAAGAAGGTGGATGCCATCCCCCCTAGACTCAATGTACTGAGTATTACTTTATAAAAGTGACATTTTTGATCAACTTGATTTAATAAGATATGATTGTAATGCTGCTATTTTCCAGGTAAGATGTGTTACTTTTTTTGTTTGGTTCTGTTAAAAGCACAGAGACTCTATGTGAATAAGTAATAAGAGTAAATCATTGTATTACTTCTATAATTTGAAACACTAGTTATGTGACCATGTTAAATTAGTATTGCAGGTTGATGTTATTGCAGAACATCTAATTTAAAAGCTAAACTTTTTCCCTTTTCTTTTGCTTTCTCTAAATTCTAAAAATTGTGTGGTGCAAAACAAAGCCAAGACAAACAGGAAACTTGGGAATTAGTCCTCTTTATCAATATCATCTTCACTTTCCATCCCTGAATGACGTCTGGGCTTTGGGAGTGTTCCACTAAACAGTGCAGTCTCCACTGGGGCTTAGGATAGGATTACAGCACAAATTGTAGACTCTGTGCCTCATTTACTTTCCGAGTCCATGGTCTTAAAAAACAAAAGTTGCATGTGGACATGTCCAGTGATATGATAATGGCATGAAATGAGAAACACATTTCTAGAAAGAAACTCTTTCCCAGCTTTGTGGAGAGGCTTTTATGTGTAATGTTTGATGTTACAACACACAGGAGATGTGAAAGACCAAAGCGGAGGCAAAAGGAAAGATGTTTTCTGCATATCCCTGAACAATCAGTAAATGGCAATGGGATGAAAATAATGATCACAGGAAGAAAAGTGGGAAATTACCACCATTACCTGGAGGTATTACCATTTATTTTCATGGGCTGGACGAAGCAAAGAATAATAAAACATTTTTTGTATAAATAGAGGTTATCCTGGTAAATAATGATTTAGAATATATTTCTATATATATATAGCTATATCTTTTGCTTTTTCTAACATCGCATTGCTGATATTATCCTTCTTTTCTCTTTGTAGTAACTAAGCGGCATTGTATATTATCTGAAACACTTGCAATATAGGCAATGGAGGAAGCTGGATCAGCATAAGAAAAAAATGACCCCATGTTTCATTGATTAACTGAAAAAAGAAATTTGTAATGCACACTGTCTTATTCCATTCTGGATTTTCTTTCATAATATCTAGCAGGATTTTAGAAAGTCAAAGATGTGACAACATATTAAGATGTGCAATTTTTTTTTTCTAAATTGTTTTCTTGTAACAACTTTATTGTTTTATATATCAACACAAAGGTGTGTATCATTATCAAATTGGAAGAAAAATGTATGCATGTCAAATATTTACAGGCAGGTTCTGTAAAATTTGCATAGATTTATATTGAAACCATACCCATGTACCCCTAAATTAAATATTGTGGAAAACTAATCCAACACCTGTACCATGGCCATGCACCTAAACTGAAAGGCTGAGCAAGTAAAGCATTTACAACAGAGACAACCAAGAGCCTAATGGTCTTTCAGGGGAAAATATTAGAGAAGTTAACAGGTAAAGTGATACAATTTTGGTTAGCCAAAATATTCCAATCTCTGCATAGGGCATACTTAGCAAAGATTATAACTGTTCAGTTAATGAAAAAATTCGGAGCAGCAGAATCCAAATGCCACCTCGAAAAAACAGTACACTCATATATCCTCTATGCCCAAATTTCTTCTTAAAAGTAAACCTGTCAACTTCATTTGTGAGCCCCGATGTCAAAACAAAGCTCAGTCATCTCTGGGTGTGTGCACAGCATGCAGAGTGAGAGGCCAACACACTGGCTTGGATATGACTTTCAATCATGGTGCGTGCCTCAACCCACCAGAATGTGCTTAGCCAAGCTCTGGCTCATAAATCAACAAACTGTCTCAGTTTGGCTGCCGCTTTCTGAATTCCCTATAGAGTTATGCACTGTAAGTATTAACCCTCTGTAGTCTATACAGAAAGACCTGTGGGTCAGTCAAGTCATTGCTATGATCCGCCAACACAGACTTACAGCTGTTAACTTTCTTTCGCTCTGTTTTCTAGTAAAACAAAAATTCTGGATAAAACATTGTAATGGTGAATGATAATACTCAAAACTTTAATTCAGAAATGAATGGTTCCTACTTTAAGCTAAACTGATTTAATCCATAATTCTCAACTCAGACATGTTTTACTGATAAGGTAATGATTAATAATAATGATATGTACCATGGTAAAGTTTTACTTTCATACTTAGCATGTTGGCATATCTAAAAACATTGAAGCTAAGGAATATAACACACACATGAAGTGGAGCATTAAATTCAGTCATATCAATGAAGCATTTGTGTCAATCATAGACTAATAGAAAAATATGTGAAGCAGATACCATCTTTGTTATTAGTCGCCACTGTCAGGTAACAACAGCGGAGCTGTGACAGCAAATCCCATAATGCTTTGCAAGGACAGTTCTCCATGCAAAGCATTATATCTGCCTGTTCTGAGGCCTTTTCCACTCATACACTTCGTAGATCA
>NW_015151243.1:95501-130563 GCF_000732505.1 Cyprinodon variegatus | reverse complement strand
GGGGAAAGGGAGACGGAGCGTCCAAACCAGACCTGGTGACAGTAGCCTGGACAATGTAAACTCGGTTTTGTATTCTATGACCACTTTAATACATAAGGTCAATAAAAACAAACTTATGACCCTAAAATGTTGTTTTTTTTGTCATTTTTCCTTTGTCCAGTGTTTGGATAAAGTTGATATAAAGATGATCAACAGAAAGATTGAATAAACAGAAAAAACGTGTGTGCATTTTTTTCTTAAATAAATATTGGAAAAAACAAAGAGAAAATCACAAAGACTTTTAGGTAGAAGGAAGATAACGTAAATTATAAAAAAAAAAAAACCCTTAACACTAGCATACAAAGACAGGTATTTTATTTATTTTCTGATCTAAAAAAAAAAATGTGTACAATTTATCAATCCAAAACAAAAGTTAAAAAAAAAAAAAAGCAAAAAAATCTGACTTACTTTTATTATGACCTCTTTTTAAACAAATGACACACAACATCATGGGGTTATGGACCTTCCTACTTTGCGTTGTGGCTCTCTGTCTGAGGCAGTCATTGACAAAAGGTATCATTGCTTTGCAGTCCAACCATCTTCACACACATGCAGTACACAGTTAGTCTTGCGATGCTTATAGGGGCTTTCCATTTACATCATTTTACTTTACATTCATTTATATGGCCCAACCAAGACTCAAACCCTATCTATTACCAGTACATGTATCTAACGCTATACCTAACCTAAACTCAATTAACCCATTAGTTAATTGAGTTTAGTTAAAGGGGTCATAGAGTGCAAAACTGAGTTTACATTGTCATAGATGAATAACGATAGTTCAGTGGGTCAAATGGATGTACAGAGAAGTTCAAACCCCATCGACATCTCCACGGGGCCGCCATTGTCCAGGCTACCGTCACCGGGTCGGGTTCGGTCGCTCCGTTCCCCGCTGGCTCCCTGTTTCGAATACTTGCTGTACATCAAAATCCCGGATGATTTTGAAATTCCCCCCAGCTCACCTAAATATTCATGAGCAAATGCACTGTATAATCATTCTATGACCCCTTTAAAAATGTTGTTCTGCATTCATTTGGTATCGGATTGATATCAAATTATTCAGTATCTAATACTTATAGTGGCAACCTTGTTTTAGATTACGGTATGTAGGGTGCACACTCTCATGTAGAAAAAGCATTTCACAAGCACGATTTACAGAAAGCATCTTTCACGTCACTAATCCTAGAGGCCTATAGGCACTGGTTGGATGGTCAAAGTAAAACTGCATTATTTTTTTGGTTGTTGGTGTAATAACCAAACCAAACAACCAAATGTTAAGATGAACAATAAAATAAGTTAATCTCTGTGACTTTTTTGATATACTTCTGACAGTCAGATGGCAGTTAGAAGAATGTGAACTGTTAATTAGAAAAGTACCAAATGTTTGAATAAAAGTCACTTTTCATGATATAAAGTCAGAGAAAAAGGTTTTCTTGAATTAGTTGTACAACTCTTCAAGATAATCATGCTGCCAGTTGGTTCTAACTACTGTGGTGATGTGACATGGAAACAGTTTCATTCGTTTTCAGCTTCTCACCCTGTACATTAAACAGTCTCCTGTAAAAATGTGTTTGTTATACCAAGTCTAAAAGGTTTGCATGTAACATTGCATGTGAAATCCTTACCGAAACAGATTATATTGCTCCAAGTATTTTATTGGCTCTACTGCTGGGCTGTGAGTGTCAGAGCTTATTCAGATTCAGGCAGCAATTTATCTTACATGAGACCAGTTGGAGACTGGGAGCTGTCATCACTATGTTATTGATGTGTAGCACTTAAGCTATACTCCTAGGCTGCGTTACTAGAAGAGCCTGACTAATCTTTACTTGACGCTGTAATAATGCAATAAATTAGATAGTAATTTTGAGAATGAATTTTGGATAATATGTCTCATCATTTGTCTCACTCACTGAGAGTTGAGTGAGCCTACTGTAGGAACACAGACTGGAGCTGATCCCAAACATAACTCCATGAAAACATATAAACAAACCTGGAAGTGGAACAGACTGGGTTGACGTACTTACTTTGTTTCATTTTTTTAATGTAGTTTAGTGAGTTAATTGTGACACATCCTAAGGATCAAGTGGAAAAAAAGAACAAAAGAAAAAGACTTTTGTGGACTTTTTCCATTGGAGGACTGTGTAAATCTCTGTCTGTGTTTCTATTCATTCACAGGAGTCCTACTGTTTTCATGTGCTTCAGGTCTTTCTGTGTGATGTTTGTGTGTCTTGCAGCTCAAACGCCACCGTTTAATGTGCTCATCTGAAATGCCTTGTGTGTTTGTGTGTATTCTGTCAAAGGAGTCATCTTTCTTGACATGTTTCGACTGTGTGAGTCTGTATGGATCTTTGTTTATATCACTGTCTGTGTGTAAGTGTGTGTAGCGTAATGGTGCGGCATGCTTTGCTGCAGACTCTGAAGTCTGTCGACAGTCAAACTGCTCCTTGTCAACCACCAGAACAGCTCCAAGTGTCGGTGAGTAGCCGCTGAAGGAACGATGCCAAAAGAGCAGAAAAGAAGTCTGGTGTGTGTAGGTCTATGTCCGTTTACCTGTTTAACTGTTTATGTGGATCTGTGTGTTTATGAGATTTGTCAGCCATGATATTGTCATAAAGACAGGTTTTCCTCCTTCTCTGCTGTTTTTCCACAAACCATGACTTGCAGACATTTTAAATATGCCCCTAGAAACAATAAATCATGTTTGCATGATATCAATACAAAGTCATCAATCATATGAAATCAGCCCTCACCATCTAAGTCCTTTGTTTTCTCACATTTATGGCTTTAAAAAGGAAAAAAATCCATATTTCTCTTTACATTTTTTATTTATTCCCAACCCTCCTCCTCCACTTACCTCTCAAATTCTGATGAATGCACATCCAGCTCTGACACGTGAACTCGGCTCCTGAGGTTTGACAGAACAGACCAGCCAAGTGTTACAGAACCCCACCTTGGTCTTGAAATTAACCAGAACTGAATTCCAAAAATATATGGAAAAAGACGGCAAATTGAAGATGATAAAGAGAGACAGCATGAATTGTCAAATTAAGCAACATTATACTCATACCCTTCTACCCCAGTCTACTGCAGCTTTTTATAATAGTGATTTTACCCCTGCGGTTCAGTGACAGCGGGAGACTAGGCAAGGTTGGGTTGGATGTTTTGAACCATAACAAAGTTTGAACATATTAAGTTAGAACAACATCAGTTCTCCATCTTAAAGTTTCTGTATGTTCAAGTCCTTTATTGAGATGCCAGAGAAAATGTTGTTGAAGGTTTTCAAGCTGTGTGGAGCAAAAAGGTGATGCAAAACTCCCCTGCACCACTTCCTGAAATAAGGCTGCAACTCTTTTTTTCCCAAAGAAAGGAATAAGATAAATATATGTGTTTTATATTTGGAACACAAAGGAGCTCAATCTATCAGACTTGTATAGGTAAATGTTATACTGAGAGCAACAGCAGTCTGGCTACCAGAGCTCAAACAATTAACTGGTAAATATCAGTATTTATTTTTGTTCAAGCCACTGCAACAAAATCCATATATAGTTAATAATAATGTATGGTAATACTAAATATGCTAATCAACTTTTTGTAGTAGTCGGAATAAATGTAACTTATCTCAGATAGGAGCATTTCTATAAAGGTATTCGTTTTAAATAATAAAGTTTTTTAAATGAAAGCTAAACTGTTGTATGTTTATTTGTTACTGGGCTGTGAGAATCCCACACCAGCCCATCAAAGCAGCCCTTTTTGTAGACTTTGTGGTTTTTTAACTTTTTTTTTTACCTTAAAAGGAACTTATCTGCTGTACCAGTCTGTCAGGATTTTCAACACACGTCTGACCAAGCAAACAACTTCACATGATTCGGTATTTAAACACCTGGCTCAAGGAGACACACCATGTCTGTGACCCCTCTGAAATGATTTTTTTGTCCAACAGAGGCAACACCACTGGGAATGCTGTATGACCAGACAGAGAGTACCAGAGGAACTAAACAAACTCTACATGAATGCAGAGTAAACAGTTAAAATCCCGTCAGTCTGAATGCTGAGCCAGAAGCTGAATTCTCTGAGGCTGGTCTTAGCTTTCTTTAGACCGTGTAAACTCCAAAAGCTTGAAAGTGCAACCACAGACCAAAAGTGGCTAACACATCCACTTTGCATTCTCTGACACACCTTAAGTAGGTATCTTTTAACCAAGGCAAACTTTAAAGCCATGAATTTACTATACATATGACATTAAAGCACCTGGAACAATAAACTAATCTTCAAAGGACCTCATTAGAGCATCCAACCATCTTCAAAAGTAGATCGGATCCAAATCCCTTTTCTCTTTTCTGTGCTTCTTACAGAAGAGCTCATCTGATCCCTGAGGCTGGAATTCATGTCTGGTCCCTGCACATCACTAAAGACCCAAGGCTTTGATTTCATGATATCATAACACATGCTGTTAATACTCTCTTGCAAATGTAAAAAGGCCTTGTTTGGCTGAGACATCCTCAGACAATGACAGCATTATCACAGAGACAAACATTAGAGATATTCTACTTTTATGACATTATTGTATCATGACAAACTATTATCCAGCTCTGGGATTTAAAGAAACTCCACTATGGCAACTAAAATGACGGGAAAGGAGATATTATTATTTCTCTGCATCCAATTCTTTTACCATTCAAATATCTAAAAGGGTGATGTGCTTAACAGCAGGAGGAGCCTTTTTACTCCCCCATCTCTTCTACTTTTGCTTTCATAAGGTAGATGGGGTTGAGATAAGAAAAAAAATGGCAGGGGGCCTGCAGATTTGGATAATGCAATTTCTCCCAATGGCGGTGATCAGTGAGAGAGAGTATAATGCATCTCAGGGTGACTTTGGGAGCTAAGCCTGTGATGTGAGAGCATTATCTGCTCTACAAAACAAACATGGGGTATGCCATTCTAACATAAGTTGGTTTCTGTGTAAAGCTCAAGATAATATGTATTATAATCCAAAGAGTTTCTTCACTAGGTTCATAGAATAAAAAAAACAAAACCCGACAAAGACAAAAGTGATTGTAATTACTAAGCAGGCTTTATCAACCTTAAGTTAGAAACGTATCCATCCATTATTTCTTGTGTCCTTTTATCAAGGGAAACCAAAGCAGGAGGTTTGTCAGCAAGTTCATCAGAGGAAACAAAGCAGATTATCTGAAGCACACTTCCTTCTTCCTATTTAGTCCATAAAAGCCTCAGCGAGAAGAGTAGTCATCTCGTACGGTATGCTGATCAATCATTTGACAAGACAATGAGCCTATATTTCTATCTTCTACATGTAAACATCCAGATCCAGCTGTGAGGTAGGTCCATTTACTTTGCTTTCCACTATTTACCTTAATCTTCACCACTATCCTGAAGTACATCCATCCACTTATCCCTGCTGGGGTTGCGAGGGGTGCTAGTGCCTATCTCCAGCTGTCTACGGGCGTAAGGCGGGGTACACCCTGGACAGGTCGCCAGTCCATCGCAGGGCAACAGGGAGACAAACAGCACACTCTCACACCTAATTTTGAGAACCAGTTAAACTAACACTCATATTTTTGTAGTGTGAGAGAAAGTCGGGGTACCAGGAGAGAACCCATGTATGCACAGGGAGAACATGCAAACTCCATGCAGAAAGACTCTGGGCTGGGAATCCAACCCAGAACAGACTTGTTCAGCTTCTCATGTAATTTTGTCTTTTAACTGAATCCATTCCTTCTTCGGAGGATACTTTCTACGATGTAATATCAGCCATCAAAATTTGTTTAACACTATCTTTAAAATGTGTCCAATCACAACAAAGAGGAAAACAATAATATCTATTTTTAAATAAAATTTTCTGTTTGGATTTCTGCTCATCATGTTGACGTGCCGTGGCTGACAGTTTGGTGGGAAACACCTAAACAGAGATGCTGCAAAGTTTCTCTGTGAAAATAGAACAAAGCAGAAAGCAAACTTTAATTTCACCTATTACCACCTTAGTTTCACATGATCCCTGTTTTGAATCATTTCAGAGACACTTTATAGAGCACATCATTGTCCTCCTCCTCCTACCCCTTTCTTATGGAGTCCTCTGTTCTCATGACATCCTGAGAAGGGAAACCACAATAACATTTCACTAGGGGCTCAGTCAATATTATTCATCCACATCTTCAAAGCAGGATAGAGGATATTGGAGCCAGAGCAAGAGGTGCAGAAGAGGGTGGAGGCAAAAAAAAAAAAAAATTATGAGTGAGGACAATTTTATAGATTTCATTAGCAAAGTGACCACTTATAACAGAGTTAGGACATTTTGCTGGTGTTTGCTTTCTTTTTAGCCTACAGTTAGGCTTAGATCTACAGTACAATTAGGTTTAGGTTAAATATGCACTAATAAGGGTTAGGGTTGAAAATGACTAAAAACCAATGGAAGTCGATGGAAGATAATACAGAGTCCTCAATACATATAGAAAGTTTGTGTGTGTGTGTGTGTGTGTGTGTGTGTGTGTGTGTGTGTGTGTGTGGTCTTTTATTTTAAAATTTTTTTTTCACATTTTCTGATAAAGTGGCACGTTGTGGGGACCGACTTCTCCTTGTGGGGCCCAATGCAATGAATAGAAATGAATGGAAAGGCCCCGCGAAGAGAGAGATGTATTATGAGTGTGTGTGTGTGTACTTGTTTATGTTACCTATTTAGGAAATTTTTTGGTATATTTAGTAACCTTCTGAAAACCAACTGGCCTTACGGGGTCATAAGGGAAGGTCCTGATGTGGAGGACCCCCATTTTTAACGGGAGTCAGTTTAGAGGTATGGTGGAAACTAGGGTTAGGTTTACACTGAATGTGGTGGTGGGCGGTGATTTAAATAGAGAACAAAGTAGAGCAAAATACTGGAGTGGAAAATTGTAGATATTTTGATTCTAGATAAACTTTGGTACCCATTTGTTTTTCTTTAGTGATTATTTTTTTATTAGATAGTTTTTGGTCCAAATGAAAAATGTTTAAATAATGATTATCCGTATCATTTCATTGGCCCTATGGAACAAAGTGTGAACTATTGTTCAATTTCTGACTGGCTTTCTTTTGTTGCCTTCTATTGTGATCTATTAAACTGTCTATCATCTTTGACCCAATTCCCTGTCAGTGCTGAAAAAAAGCATGTCCACAACATAATGCTGCAAACATAATGTTTGATTGTGGAGACGACTTGCTCAGAGAAATGTGCAGCATTCATTTAGATAAAGCAGAGAGCATTTGGCAAAGTAGGAAAAAAAAACATCTGATCAAGGCCACTCTTTTCACACATTTCCTCTGCCTCATACATTGCTTGTTGCAAACTGCAAAAAGGACTTCTCATTGTTTTATTTTTTTTTAGAGTTTACTTCATAACACTCTACTATTAAAGGTCAGATTTGTGGACTGCTTAACTAATGCTGTCTTGATGAGAGGTTCTTCCATCTACAGTAAGGGTCTCTCCTGCTCCTTTCAAGTTTGATGACTTTTATAATGGGGCATTAACTTTTATTTTATTATTATTTCTAAAGCTTTTTTTTTTTTTTTAACCTAGCCCTTTATCAAACTTCTTCCCAACTCTCTCCCTGACCTTTGTTTCGATCTTCCTGTTGTTTGCATACCAATTATCACAGAAAAACCTCCTAGGCCTTTTTAGAACAGCTGGATTTACACAAATGTTAATTATAACAAAGTGCACTTTCATAAAGTAATATTCTGACTTATGAGCGTAATAAGAATTTATTTTTAGTTTAGCAAGTACAAATCCATATGAACGCCACAATTGTATTTTATGTTATTTGAGTTGCTCAATAACATAAAATGTCTGTGAAACACTGAATTTTGTCAGTGTAAGGTAACATATTTCAAGAAAATGGAATTTGAATACTTCTGCATGGCACTATAATTATATTTAGGAAGAATCAGTGTTGGGATGAACAGTCTTAAATCTTTGCTTTTTATTCAAAAAGTAATCTAACAAATAACATTTCACACATTGGTAATGCAATCAAAGGCAGCTTTTCATCAGCACACTATGCAGCGGCAAAAGATTTACACCATAAATGGAGCAGGTCACAAATGATGCAGAATGGCTGATCAAAGTAATGTGGGAGGGTCTTCATCATTCCTTAACTGTTGCATACACAGACTGAGAGAAAGGCGATGAGGGAAGCTCTGCGAATTCAGTGATAGAGCTCTTAAACTGGAAGTGGAAGGCAACATTTTTTTTTGTTTTGTTCTTTTTTTTTGGAAAAAAGACTCAGTTACAAAGCTCTGATCGAATGAAGCTCCTCACATCATCTCATCGTCAACAACACTGATTGACATTTATCTAGCTTAGTTTAACAACACATATTTATCTTAACTTTTTCAGAGTTATTCTAAATTCCCTGTCATTGTATACTCTTATTTATAATGAGAGGAAATACATGTTTTTGATAACTATATATATATATATATATATTACAACATTATATGATACAGCTTGAAGTTGTACATATCATCGAATTTCATTGAGATACTCTAATTGTGCAATTACAGAGTTACTAACTTAATTACTTTTTGGGAGGAGTTACAAATTACTTAATGTAGTTACTTTTTAAGTAACATCCCCAACATTGGAAAGGATGAAGGAAAATAACAGTGGGTAGTTTATAACAATAAGCTGCTTCTTTTTCATTGAAATCACAGTTTCTTTAAATGATTTCCATCTGTTGATTCCAGGTTTGCTCACACTATATATATATATATATATATATATATATATATATATATATATATATATATATATATATATATATATATTGTTTTTTCTTCTTCACACCACTAGGGGTCCCTGTGTACATAAACAAAAGAATTCTGCCTATCTCCTCATTGTAAATAAAATGTTTATGTATAATTAACAGAACACATTTATTAAGTAATAAGAGTTTAACAATTGGTACTGAATAACTAATGACAGAAAAACTGCAGAGCTATGCTAGAGATTTCTGGGGATTCCTGCACAGCATCAGACAGGCAGACAATCTCAAGGAGAAGCAGACAACAACAAAGTCTCATTCTCCCCCATCACTGTGTGCTTTCCTCTTTATCTGCTCATGAAGAATCTAATAACCAGAGAACGTGCTGAAAAGCATATTAACAGGGTTCAACTACAGACTTGCATTGTTCAACATTTAAAATAACACCTTTATGAGTAGCAGGGGGAGGCTTTCCTGTTCTGCAACGCCTTCCCCGAATCTGTACTCTGTAGATGAGGGCCTTTCCGCAATCTGCTTATAGAACATTAACTGTAAAGTCTTCTTTCGTCCCTGGCTCTACATGCTGTAAGCACTGGCCCCAGTCCAGGAATCTCCCGCAGCCAGGTCGCTCATAAGCCCTCTTCTAACAGGCCAAGAATGCAAAAGCTCGTTCAAAGAGAAAACCTTCTGCAAGGTGTTGTTAAAGTTAGGCAGGTGGCTGGGTTAGAGCAGTTGAAGCAGCTAAATGAAACCCAACACCTGTTTGAGTAGAAGCCACAAAATTGGAAAAACAGCCAAGTAAGTTTATAGTCATTAGAATTCATCATCATGCTTTTATTGTATTTTTGCTTTTTATCTGAGGAAGGGAAAAAAAAGACTTCTTTCACTCTTTGATTATACTGGTGAATGGAGCATGTAATGGTTATCCAAGTCCAATTTTTATAAACATGTTTAAAAGATAATTAGATCAAAGTTACTCAGCACTTATGTGAATGGAAAACACAACCAAGGTGTAGAGGGACAGTCAGCTGTGAGCAGATCAGCTCTGGAGCAGACGTGAATGCTGAGTGGTGAGAAGAGGAGTGGAGATGACGGGGAAAAACACGGCCGAGGACAAAGAGATGCTTGTCTGGAGGTTTTTCTACCAGCGGCATGGCCAGGAGGGGGCCTGGAGCCACTTGTTTGAGGGAGTCCCCATGATAAATTTCCACTACTTGACTCTGTCACACAGTCTGCCACTTGAACAATAACTGAGGTCACAGCTGAGTAGTGAAGCGTTGACATCTTAGCCTAAGTGGGGAAAGGGGTCACTTTTCCTCAACACTGCCTGCTATTTCTGATCCGCCCACTTCACATCATGAGTAATGCATCTTTAGACGAGATCTGTGTAAAACATAAACTTAACAATGCACTCATTGCCTTTTAATTGCACTTATTTATTTGTGTTAATTAATCATAACTGCGAGAGTTGTGGTTATTTGCCCATACAGGATCCCTGTACAAAGCACTTTTAATACTTAACAAGTATTCAAGGACAAGACTTGGCCCCATTTGATATATCATGTAATTACATCTTTAAAATGAAGGTGATGAAAATAAGGCTAAACCTAGCTTTCAGCTGCCCTGCAGTGTATCCTGTGTTTTAAAAAAAAGAGGACTTAAATTTTGAAAAAATAAATAAATAAATAAATAAATAGCTGCAATGGGCTAATATCTGCTACCTTCATATCAGAGAATAAGAAAAGAAACTGGTTCAAAACTGCCAAAATTTACGGTTTTAGTTATTTCAACAAGAAGCCAGAGAAAATGCTTGAATGCTTGGAGATTTTGTCTGCTATCTAGAGCATAAAGTAACATAGTACTGTTGCTGTGCATTACAAGTCAGCTACAAGAAATAAGTCTACTTCTTGTTCCTTTACAGAAAAATCTGATTACTTTCAGCTAACACAAACAGGACACAGTCAGTTATACCAATGCTTAATTAATATAATATGTTGGCTTTAGCTCTAAATGTGTTATCTATTAAATTGACTTATGGTAAATCTGATTTTAGCTCCCTTAAACAAAACATACTTTATTGCCACTAAATAATCAGTTATTTTAAGGCGCAAAAGCTTATTCTTTTCTTCTTTTTTTTTAACTTTTCCATACTTCATATAATATTATGATACTAACAAGCAGATATTAGAGGGTTTATTAATCAGACTATCTGCTTTGGTAGCCGGCCTACAGTCAGGTGCTTTGCAGGCTGCGGCAGCTTGTCAGCTGTCAAGTTTGGTTATATTTTCTTGAAGTCAAAAATGTTTTCATACATCCAATTTTGACCTTTCTGTATACAAGGTACAAGTGTTCATGCATTTTTTGGCAAGCTATTTTTCTTAACAATAAGTAGTTGTGATGGGGATGCAACAATGATTTGAATGATCCAGTTCTCCAGCATCTCATTCGTAGATTTTTAGGGCAAAGGGAAAATATGAGGGAACTATCAAGCACACAGTAGACAATGTACTTGTGGCTATATTTACAACAAATGAGCCCTCTTTCTGGGTTAGTGTTACCTTGCAAACAAAGTGAATTGTAGTGCTTGTAGTGACAGTGGAGAGGAAATTGGAGTGGAGAGGAATTCCCTTTTAACAGGAAGAACCCTCCAGCAGAACCAGGCTCAGTCTGAGTGGCCATCTGCTGAGGCCGACTGGAGTTCAAGGAGACAGAAGCAAGAATGGGCAAATAACAAAACAAAAAAAACGTGATGTGTGCCTTTGTCGATGTGAACGATGGACATGTTTACAGATGTGGCACGATCAAGGTAGTTACTAGCTGAAGGGGGTAGAAAATTACTGTCTTAGGTAAAATGGAGATGGATTCTAATTTTTCAAGGACAGCAAGGACCTACTGGTCAAAGAGCAGAATTCACGAGGATTACTTAGACTTGCATTAATCAAGCACTGGACAACTTTGGGTATGATTTTGATTAAGTAATAGCATCATAACATGGTTTAAAGCTCAACAAAGTGTCATGAAGGGAGGACAGATGGACCCAGTATTCAAGGAAACTGTCAGTAGGCAAGTTCAAAACGTTTATTTAAAGAAAAACAAAACTAAAAGGGGAGCTGGTAGGATCTGTGGCACACGACAACTGCAGGTGGGGGGCGGGGCACCGCCCAATCTCAGACACTCTGGTTTAACAGTCCAGTCCAATAAAGTCCCCAGTGCTGCTGTTCCAGTGGTCTTGTAGGAAGCCGTTCCTGGTCAGGCATCCAAAACAGACAGGAACAGACAGAACAGGCCGGATCCAGTCCTTCAGGCCTCGTAGAGCTCCCAGGCAGGTTCAGAGTCCTGCAAAGTCCGAAGCGTGATGAGCCGGTCACGCATAGAAGCAGACAGGATGAGGTGCAGACGGGGAGGCTCAGTGGAAGAGGGTAGCAGAGACAGGACGTGGAACCAGAACTTAATGCAAGACCTTTAAACTGGTCTCCTCCTTGGAGCCAGGCTTACTGGGATAAAAACTGAACCTCCCCACGTATAGAGCCAAAAACCCAGAGGAATCAGCAGGGGAGGAACAGTGGACGATTAGGAGACGACACAGACACAAAAACCTCTTTCCACTGGCCGCCAGGATCCAAAACATGAACCAAGGAATCAAAATAACAGACAGGCTAACAGAAAGACAAATAATGATCTGGCCCTGAATGCTCAGGCTGAACAGAATATAAACCAGGGGAAACAGGTGAGAGGAATAAATGATAATTGAGGCAGGGAGGGAAAACGACAGGTGAAATAAATAATCAATTAAGGGGGAGCAAACAGGCCAGATCATGACACAAAGTTGATTTTGCATCCTAAATGGCCTTTTAACAAAAAAGATCAGTGTCACAAACTTCTGACAGCTGTTTTTTTTTTTTTTTTTTTTTTTTTTGCAAAACAGCATTAGTGGCATAGTAGTCTCCATAATTTGTAGCAGCTGCTGCAACAAGCCATCTGAGGTATGGAACTGCAGATAGAGATGTATGCACTTTAACTGTAAAGTCAGGGGCACAATACAGAACCTCAAGGTTTAGAGGCCTTTTTGACAGAGTTTGAATCAGTGACAATTTAAAATAGATATATCAAAACAAAAACAACAGAAAGAGAAGAAAACTTTAAAGCAAAAACCTTTTTGTGTCAATTAGATGTTTTTGTTCCATCTTAGCTGCTCTCATGTTCAGAGGTTGCCAACGCAAGACTTTACAAATTGCTCACAGAAATTTGCAGGATGCCCCTCGTGATACAACGAGGATTCAAAACTGCATCCCCTGCATCAAAGTCAGAGTTAAATCCTTTCACCAAGGGTATATTTGAGGTGTTGTTCGAATAGGAAAACAATAGAGATTTAGAATAATATTTAGAGCCTTCAAAAAAACAGTAAAGAACATATTTATACTACATTGCCTCTCAAAATATAAACACCCCTTTAACATTTGGATGTTTTCCATTTATCCATCCACAGTCTATACACTGTTATCCTTGCAGGCTTGCAGGTGAGCTGGTGCCTATCTCTAGCATTCATTGGGACAAACACCACGAATGGAAAACATTTTTATCACAAAAAATGTTGTTGCTGGTCTTTTAAATATAAAAGGCTCCATGACATTAAAATACTGTATACTGTGTTCTGCAAAATGCAAATGTATGGTGTAAGTAAAGGTTGTGACTTCAGAGTGGGAAGTTGAGGCCACAGAACATAATTTTCCAAAAACTAGACTCCAGCTCTGCTATCAGCGTTTCCAGTGTGAGTTCTAGATCTATTGACGCTCAAAGTAGGAAGCTGCAAAGTCATTTTTTTTCTGTCTGACCCTGCAGCAGACAAATGTCTACACCATCCAGCCATTACTTTCTCTATAAGGTTTGTATATCTGAAATAATTGGGGGAGTGTTAAGTGCTACACAGAAAGATCAAACTAGGAGTTTTGTGAAATTCCAAAAACAAGTGTTTTAGACCCCTCTGTCTTATCTTTATGGGCCTTTCTCATGCAAACCTGTTCTTGGGACTTGCTGCTCACTCCTCTCCAAAAGAGCTGTGGTGGTGGGTGCATACTTCGTGAGTAATGTTGTGGAGGGGTGAGGGGTGTACTCATACCATTTCACCTCTCTCTCTCTCCCTCTCTCTCTCTCTCTTCACCGTCCAAACTCGCTCAGAGCAAACTTTTCCCAAAGACTTTTTCAGCTCCTGCCTCAGGAGCGAAGACACGAGAAAAACTCCAGACAGAAACAAAACAAACTCAGAGGCGGGGTGCGTGAAGAGGCGGGATGGTGCTCCAGCCGAGCTGCACATGTGAGCCCAGAGGCCACCGGTAGCGCTTCTTTTTATTCTTAATTCAGAGGGTAGGGAGAAAGAGGAGCGGACGCACTAACACAGAGAGGAAGAGAAAGAGAGAAACTATTTTTCCCCCCTGCTGCCACAAGTGTCCTGTCACCTTGGGGAGATGTTCTTTTCGCCGGTGTTCTGCTGGGTCCTCCTGGGCGGTCTGCTGCGAACAGTGGCACCCTGGGGCGCAGGGCGCACGGGCAGACCAAGGCAATGCGACCCACCAAAGTCGGTGAGTTTTAATGGGACACTTTATTACGCAGAAGCACGTTAAATAATCTGTGGCACATTTCAGATTTGTAGACTCCTGTTTCCCTTTCTGTTGCATTTTGACTGCTTGGAGAATTTAAAACCTAAAGTTAATTTTGGAGAACATTGCTTGAAGCAATAATAAATTAAGTTCAATAAACAAACATACAAGTTTAGAGCTTTTAATATCTAAACAAACTTTAGGGCTTTTAAAAAAAAGTTGAATTAGACTATATGTTTAACTCGATATTATTATTCCTCTTTACTTCTTAAAATAATAATTCAAGAATAATGATAATAGTAATAATAATAATAATAATAATAATTTTTTTTATTATTATAATAATAAGAAGAAGAAAAAGAAAAAACATGTACAAATATAACAAACTTTCATCCCAAAATCAAAATCTGTCAGCCTTTAGCGGGTTTGGCTAAATAAATTTTACGCGCTCGCCAATTTTATGGGCTGTTCATGTAACAAGGTGGGGGAACACCCACCTTGGTTGACTTGATTTCTTTTGCAAAAGGTCATTGACCTTTCCAAAGTGAGCCTAGATCAGCCTATGGTAGGTCTTATTAAAATATTTCAAGGTTATTATTAGGGGAAAATCATTTTAGTTTCTGCGCGCACAGGTGCCCAAATCAAATCACTTTTGACAGGAGGAAAAACAAAATGCGTCGCTTCAGAAACAGGTGGATGACGCTTCAAAATCCCAGTATTTGCATTGCCATTATTATCATTATGTCATTATATCATTACCTCTTGAAATGGTTTTGTTTTCCGAGTTCAGGATGAAGACTTGGTGTGATTTGTATGCGTCAGTACAGTGGTCTCTGTTTTGCATTAGGAGTAATTACCCTCATAAAAAAAGGAGCACCGCGCATCAAGGCTCTCCAGAAAGTCAGCGCTGCCTCAGCAGAGGGGATCTCGCCTCCAGTCGCTTACAAGTCAAGCGGGGCCAAAATCCCGATGCCAAAAAATCCTCTAAACCCTTTAAGGCGTAAGGAAGTGATAATTTTACAAAATGATCAGCGGGGGGAGCTTAGTGGTTAGGGCATAGAGCTTGGAATCCTGAGGTTGTGAGTTTGAAACCCACTCCCACAGACTGCCACTCTGGGTCTCCCACCCTGACCCAAAATAAGGGCTTTTATATTTATCTAAAATATCAACATTTTCCCTTGTTTAGAAATATTAGAAACATTAGAAACCATGTGTCACACGTTTAAAAGCTAAATTAGATTGTTTTTCACCTGTTAACAATTCGATATATAACATTATAAACATACTTTGTAACTGCTCTATTTAACTCTGATATCCGCCCTAATATTTGGCAAGGTTTTTGCCTGTTTTTAAAGTGGTTTTCTAATGATTAATTCTTGGAAGACCGAAGTGCTCAACAGGGTCGATCTGAGATATAGGCAGCTTTAGCAGTACTTGTCTGGGAGGCAATACGCATGCCAGAGACAACTTAGTGTAACAAGAGTCAAATGTAAGGTAATTAAATCATTTAAACTCCATATGACTGAGCTAAAAGAATATGTACGCAGACAACTGCTGTTGAAAAAAAGCAAGCAAGGGAGAGCCTTTTTGCAGTCACACTTGGCATATAGACAGTCATATTCAGTAACGTTTATGTACTCGAGGGCTTTCTTCTGATTAAAAGGATCTATTGTACATAAATGCTTGGCATTAAGATTAAGCTACAGTATTAAAGTATTCAGCGCATCATCCTTGTAGTTAACAAACATGCTTTAGATGCAGTACAACTACCAGATAATATGTGTGCACTAGTGCTTTGCCAATTAGGGACTTAAAAAATACTTTTTTTTTTATTTCAATTCTTTATAGATAACTTAAAACCAAGTAGTGGATATTTGTGAAGTAGAACGGAAAGGGTATTAGGGTTTATTTTGTTTTTCGGCTATAAATATATGAAAATACATATATTCAGTTTGCTTAAATTCATCCATCCATCCATTTTCAGAGGTCACCAAGGATACGCTATATAAAAGGGAGGTTAGTGTTGCTGTGGGATTTAGAAATCAGCCCCACTTATCAGAAATATGATGAGCTGAGAAAGTACTGTACAAATCCACCCAATATATATGAAAAAAAGCCAAGCTAAAAATCTACTCTGCTTAAATAGCTCAGCTTATCTGTGAAGACTTCAAACCAATGTTATGAAATCATCCAGACCATAGCAGTTCTGTTTAGTTTGCCCTTGCAGGAGGCTGCCAGGAAAAATACTGGATGCTCATTGCGATTAATTAAAGAGAACATCCCAGAAGAAGACTTTACTCATTTTGGCTGCTATTTAAAATTTTAAAGACATACTTGGCAATGTGCAATATGGCTGGAGAGCAGACAAGGGAAATCTTCTTGATTTAATTGTAGAAGTAAACATTTTCTAGGAATAACTTTATTTAAAGTAATGGGTTTCATCCCCTCAGCTGCCTGATTACACTGTGTTTCAGTGGCCAGGAGTTTGAACTTGTTTAGACAAGCAAATCCTTTTTTCATATTTGAATAATGCCAACATCAAAGTCATAGCACATGCACAGCACATTGGCTGAGCTCTTAATAAGAAACACATTTAAAACGTAACACGGTCTGATGTTCATTTTAAATGACTATGATTATTTAATTTCCATTGTGACATTGTTTTTATGAATATAAACATAACAGACAAATGCTTCCTGTTATGGAAACCACAGAAAAACACAATGCCGTGTTTAGGACTGTCAGCGTTGCATCTCCGTCTTGTGGTGAGCAGAAAAACATAGCAAACAATAGTATCACAGTGAGGTCAAAATGGATAGGAAATTTTATTTCAGGTTTTTGTTTCTTGGAGCATCAACCTTGTACTAAATTTGCACTGTTGCTCTGAAAATGCTACATAGGCTATAAGGAGGCTTTGGCAACAGACATATATACCTCAGCATTACCAGAGGGTCTGTTTACAGGCCAGAAAGCCTCACGATAAACTCCTTTAACCCCAGCATGACTCGACCTTATATTTCCCTTTTAGTGTATGTAAAAGTGCTTTTTGTTTTTCATTTTTACCTTTTTGTTCTGAGCGCAGAGAAAAAAAAATGCTTCAGCTGTATTTTTTATGTAAGCTTAACTCCTCTAAAGTGACACTTTTGGTTTTCCTCTTCCACAGCAAAGCGAGCTGAACTCATTTCTGTGGAGAGTAAACCGCACACCTCCTCAACCACCCTCTTACTTGTTTGGTACTATCCACGTTCCCTACACCCGAGTCTGGGACTTCATCCCCAATAGCTCCAAGCAAGCCTTCCAACAAAGCAGTAGTGTATTCTTTGAACTGGACCTCACGGATCCTCTGACTTTATCCAAGCTTACCAGCTGCCAGCTGCTTCCCCATGGAGAAAACCTGCAGACCCTTCTGCCTCGAGACCTGTACCGTCGACTGAAGCGCCACCTGGACTATATTAAACATATGATGCCCTACTGGATGACGGCGGATCAGAGAGGCCGTGGCCTTTACGCCGACTATCTTTTTAATGCTATTGCAGGGAACTGGGAGAGGAAGAGGCCCGTATGGGTGATGCTGATGGTAAACTCGTTGACAGAGTGGGACATCCGGTCCAGAGGAACTCCAGTGCTGGACTTATTTTTGGCTCAAGAGGCAGAACGAATGGGGAAGACGACAGGCGCGGTAGAGCGGGTTGAAGAGCAGTGTCATCCTCTTAATGGGCTCAATTTCTCTCAGGTAAGAGCGATGAAAGGATGATCTTTCCTGTTGCTTTTACTGTTTTGTTTTTGATTTGAGACAGCTGGAACATTTGGAGAACTGGAGTCAAATATTTCTTTCTGTCTCCGTCATAACTCTGTGTATAGTTAAGTACCTCTGAAGCAGAATGAGGCTGGGCTTTATAGTCGATCATAAAAGTTTAGTGTATATGCACAGATTTCAAAAGACTGAGTGAGAAAGAGGGAGAGGACAATTTGAGATGCATAAGCACTAAAATGTGTATATATGGAGACAGCTTTAGGGTTATGGACGCCTTTCCACCTCACCACACAAACACACTCAGCAGGTTAATCTGCAGAAAAAGGTATCATTGTGAGTGGTGTATAAGAGAACAGATCAGCAAAGTTCAGGACGGCATGTAGCTCTCTATTCCTTGACTATAGATTTTTTTTTTTTGTCTTTGCCAAATTATTAGACTTGTACTGTAACTTGACACTGAAATATAAATGAAGCATTAATGGGCTGATAAGTAAAACAAGACAACTAAAGCTTAGTTTTTTATACAATAGAGAAGGAAGAAATGTATCTATTTGAAAACTCATTCAAGCTGATAAAAAACCCAGCAATGGGGCTGAGCAGCAAGGAGATGCTCTTCACTGCAAATATTGCAAAGAGCTCAAGCCGTGCAGAGACCAGAGACTCCATGCAGGCATGTTTACCGTGGGCTGCAGTAGTCTGTGGGGGGCTAAAAGTCCATGTGACAGCACAGATTGGTTCACAGCTAAATTGAGCGGCAGTGCCTTTTGAGCCTCTCCTCTTTCATTAGTACTTTCTAACTACACTGTCAAAATGGCACTGCATGCACTGCAAATGCCTGGGAACTTTGATGGCCCTGGAAACAAGCAGCTGCAAGGAGAACCGTTTTTCAGTGATGATGAGGGCAAAGGCTACCACCTCTGTGTGTGCTGAGCAGTCATCTGTTTTATGCTGTACACATGCCATTCCCTTAATGTGCAGAGGATTTCTAGTGTTACATCACACCTTTTCCCTGAAATGTCAACAAACCAAAAAGAAGGACAAAAAGCTATCAAACTCTTACAGATTTTATCTTTATAATTAAACTGCAAAATATTGTTAAAAAACATAAACATACATTTAGTTATTGTATAACAATGCAAAAAGAGAATAAACATTTTGTTGCTTATAATGCAGTAACATTTTCCTTCTAATCAAGTGTGCACTGGCATTGTTAACAAGGGATACATCAGCAGTTAAAAAAGAGAAAAAACTGCACAGCTCTTATGTCAACTTCAAAAAGCATTATGTTGTCCATGTAAAATAGAATCATTTATTTAACTTCCAATTTACAGTATGTTTGTTTTTTTACACAGCTTTGGCTTTATTTCTGCTCTTGGCGGCTTGTTCTTTCAGCAAATGGCATGTTTTACGGCCTATATATTCCACTTAATGGTTTTTTAGTTACTAAAGAAGTTTACAATTATTTCAATGATCGATTTATTATGACTAATGTGAATACATTCAATTGCTGTGTTATTTTATTTTAGTATTGTTTTTATTCACAATTATGTAACACTTCATACTGATCCAAAAAAAAGATCAAACAGTATGACTATCTTTGCAAGGCACCATAAATGTAGGACATATAAGCTGCATTCAGTTTTAATGTGCAACATTTTTATATAACTGACATGGCAGGTGTTCAAATCCAGACTTTACTGGCAATTAAAAAGATGACTAACATGATATCCACCCAACCTGTGCACATGCAGCTCCTAACTCCTAAGCCTAGACCTTTTTTTCTCTATAGAGGTACAAGAAGCACACAGAGCTGTACGGAAACTGATATGGAAACCATTATTGCAATTTACAATAATATGTGGTTTAATCTGGAAATCATGCTTGATTGGATCCTTTTACGCTTGACTGTAACTAAGATGAGGTCAGGAGAATGGATAGACCTCGGTCAAAAGGGAAACTGTGTGGGTGTGAACTAAAGAAAAAGTAAAGCACCGAGAAAGAGTGAAAGACCCACTTTTTAGTGATAGAATGTTATTTGAAACAGTGGTTAGATGGGGACTGGGATACTGGAATGCATAATTTCACTACTAATAGTGATTACTAGGAAAGGAAGAACTGAAATTACAAAACTTCCAAACCTCAGGGTTCACGTGTTTTTGATCTTATTGAAACAGCTGAATTGTGTAGATTTTAAAAGTTTTTACAAAAAGTGAACTAATTTTCCACACAATGGGTTCCTCACCAGCACCTGCTGGTCCTATACAATGTTCAACACAGTTTTTTTTGTTTTTTTTGTTTTTTATATCATGACTCCCGACTTTTTTAGTCTCTCCTTTTTTAAAGTCGGATGGACGGATCTAGCTTTTAAAGAAGGTGATAAATAATAGTTTGAATTTACAACTAAGTATTCATGCTTTATTTTCTTTTGTATTTTTCCAAATCTGAAAAATCATGAAAAAAATCTACTTATCAGACTAGTAATTTCTTTTAATTATTTTCGTTTAATTTTCATGTTTTTGAGCATCATAACAAAATTCGGTAAATACAGTGCATTTTTTTACTTTTGTGCTAAAAAAAGGAGATGTAGGAGGTTAAATACTTCTCCATTCAAGATGTAAACATATTTTTGCTTTTGTAGAACTGTATCCTTTTATGTCATATGTAAAAATGAAAAAGAAAAGAAAAGCATTTAAATTCTAAAAGTGTGAGTTTTTCATCATGAAGCTGTGAATGAACAGTTGTAAAACATAGAAGATCTTAGTGGTCTCTTTAGAACATAAAGAGGTGTGAATATATCTGTAAGAAGCAGTTTAGAGGCTGTGGAAATAAAGGCAGGCCATGGCGCATGGTTCTTCTCTAGCTTTTTGAGGGCTGATGCAGCTTGACAGGTGGGCAGGACAGCGAGGAGCAAATGCTTTGAGTGCAGATTGGAAAAGGCTGGAGAAAGTTAAGTCAGTTCAAAGAGTGCAAGCTGTATATTGGTATCCCTGCAAAGGCTTCTTTTTTCCCACAAGGGTGGGTCATTTAAGTTCCATCAGCATTTATTAACTATATGCATCCGTCAAATGTCTCATAATTGCATCAAAGGCAAAACACTTCTCTTTGATCAAATCTCCAACAGCTTGAAAACATTCCTTTTAATAATCCCAGCTGTCTTAAAATACCAATCGAGTTATGTAATTGTGATGCGCAGTACCACATTCTAATGAATCGTTTTTACTGTGATACTCAGCTTACAGAATGTCAGTAAGAAATGTCTCTAATTTTGGGAAAGCATCATTGCAGATCTGGCTTGTGAGCTTCTTTCTCTTCCGCCGAGCAAACACATATTTATTTTCCCAGGGTCACATTTCAGCTGAGGCCAGTAGCCCATGTCGAGGAGAAATTACATCATATTGGTGGCGCCTTTCTCCTGGGCAGGGGTCATAGGTCATGGTAGGAGGTGGTGGTGGAGTCACAAGCAGTGAAGCAGTAAGGAGACTGGCAGTCTCCTGGGGTTAAGTCTGGGCACCGCTGAGCTGGCCCATAATACCTCTACCCAGCTAGGTTTCGAACCAAGCTGAGTTTCCATCAGCTGCTTTTTATGGGGACATGTGAAAGAATCATTTGTCACTTAATAGCTGAAACTTAAATAGGGTTAAAGGTTTGGAGAATGCTAGGTGATAGAATCTCTGGTCTCTTCTTGGTCTCAATCCATTTTTGTTTAACAATGCTTCTTTAAGTGTACTACCTTCCTGATTAGACTGGATTATCCTACAACAACAAAAAAAAAAAACATACAAAATATGGTTACAAGATGCAGAGACGGAGAAGCAGAGATGGTTTCTTTCAGATTTAATGAAGATGTTGATAGCAAAGAAGCAAATAATCCAGAAACAACAGGCAAGCAACTTGGGAATCAAAAACTGTGAGACGCTCAGAGAAACTAACATAAGAAATAAAGCAATGAGGATAATCCAGCAAAGAGGAGCTGCACAGGAGACGTATATATGGGAGACAGAACAAATAATGGTCTTATCAGCTGATTGGGAGCAGGTTTGGATAGGAGTAACTAGAAGGGAACTAGTGGAAAGGAGACTGCCACAGGGGGGGCAACAGAGAGTAACTCAAAAAATACAACACTGCTTAAAGGGGTCATAGAATGATTATATAGGGTATTGGTGCTGCTCCTTAAGGTCTCTGAATAGGGTGTGTAACATTGGATGGGCTAAAAAAAATAATGAGCCCTAATGCAAGCCTGGTTAAAGGCCCTAGAATGAAGCGACAGATTTTCTTTCTTCTATGGTATGCTCATGAATATATAGATGAGCTGTGCGCTGATTGGTTGGTTTACAGTAGTGTTGCGCCGATGCCATTTTTTGGCCCCGATACCCGATACCTGGCTGTGCAGTATCGGCCGATACCGATACCATAATAATGTAAAATAATTGCCATCATGGCTTTGTCAAGCTGCTGCCTACCTTTGTGAAGCAGGAAAAAATCTAATACAAAGTGAATCCAGTAGAACTTTTTATTGCCTACCAGGAGTGGGTGACAATAGTTGAATAAACTTATGGCTCTCAAAATGGTATCGGTGCCCTATTTGTTGGTACTCGCCGATACCACCATTTTAGGGCAGTATCGGTACCCCGTCCGATACCGGTATCGGTATCGGGGTAACACTAGTTTACAGCAAGCAAAGCTGCTGAGCAAAGACGCATCATAGCAACAAGCACTCACTCACTAAAACATCAAAATGTTGATATGTGTAGGGTGACCAGACGTCCTCCTTTTCCCGGACATGTCCTACTTTTCATACCTAAAAAAATGTCCAGAGGAATTTCAAAATGGAATTTGGTCGACTACAGTGCAGCACATAGTCGAAACACTCCGATCATTTGAACCAAGCCATCAGCTCTGGGGCTGGTCCGGGAAACCCGGCGGACAGGGGTAGGGAGCCAGCAGGGGATGGAGTGACTGAAACCAACCTGTTGACGGTAGGCTGGTCACAGGCGGCCCCATACTTCCCCCCTGCCTGCTGCCCCTCCTCCCGCTGAGGACGGGCCAGTCCAGTCAGTAGCCCAGCAGTCAACACTTCAATATGGCAACATCCCCGAGTTGATGTCAATTTTGGGGTTTGTTTGGATTCACCCATTTTATGGTGGAAGAAAGGAGGTGTCGTTGGGGTTTGAACTACTCTGTATGTCTATTTCACCCACTGAACTATCGTTATTCATCTATGACAATGTAAACACCGCTTTGCATTCTATTACCCATTTAAATATAACTGGAAAACAACTAGATTTACACAAAATTGAAAAGAAACCGATGATGAAGGAAACACAGAGAGACATAAATCAGAGTGTAACTGAAAACTCAAAAAGAAACTTAAAGTCCCCAAAGGGCATAATCATGACATATTGTCTGCTGAAAAAATCTTTAGGGTTTAAAGTTAAAGGTAGAATGTAGTAGAAGAAGTAGCCTTAGTAGCTGTAACCCTCAGACTGTTCAAATTGTATTTATGAAAATAAATCTGCTAAATGGAAACCTCGCTATTTAAAAAAACAAACAAAACCTCACATTTATCCTTACAAGCTTTCTGGCTCGAGGCGGTGGTATTTCGTTCATATTGAAGTTCTTATATTTCACAAATGGAAACACTTTTTTTCACATCACATGAGTGATGCGATGTGCAACTGGACCTTACTGCTGTATCAAATGAGGAAGAGGAAGACTGGGAGTAGTTGGAGGATGATGGTTCAGCATATTTGGGTTCATGAGGAATCCAAATATGCTTCACATATATGAGGATTTTTTTTACATGTGGTTCGTGATGATGAGTGCAATAAGCACTAGCGCCGTGGCTGAAATACTGTTTAGATTTATCTCCTATTCTCTTTGTAATCAGAGTGAAAACATTTTCTCTAAAAAAATAGACTTCTCTCCAAACTTTTTCTTCTCTCCCTCAAAACCTATCTTGCTCTTGATTTAGGATTTTTCTTTCCTTTTAAAAGTGAAATTTATATTTCTCAGAGAATTTTTTACTTGTCAGTCATTTTCCAAATGTCAATCTATCTTTTATTTATTGAATGACAAAATAATTTTTCTCAAAACCTTTGCATCTATCTCAAATAACATCAGGTTGTGCTATCAGTGTGAATTATATATTTTTTCTCTCCAATATATGTTTTACTATCAGTTAGTATGTTTTCTTGAATTCAATAAAAACACAAAAATAACTTATTAGTGCTGCCATGTTATTTTTAGATGTGAACAACTTTTTCATGGGCAGTTTTTGTTGTGTTTCTCATATAATGGAAATAAGTCAAATATTAAAAAAAATATTTTCAAATGAGCAAATATCAACATAGTTTTGCCTACTTTTGTAATGGAATTGCAGCTACTGTTGCATGGAACTAATTGTGTTGCCCTAGTAACCCAGGCTGTTTCTCTGGACCCGTGATCCCTATCACCTTGTTTTCCATTTTGGATGATGAAGTAAAAGCCATGGTACAATAGCATTTGGAATCAGTTTGTACCTGGGCCTGGCTAATGGATTTTTGGATAATTATCCCTTGTCAAATTGAATGGTACAAGGAGAAGATAAGGATATCTCCTTGCAGGAACTTTATCCTACAAGCAAAATTCATAAGATACAAGTAAAAACATTTCAACAGAATCTTTAACAAGCATTTATGTTAAGCAGCTAGTATGATACTCGTAGATCAGGACCTTAAATTTCTGCACTACCTGGACAAGCACTACTGTGAAAAACGGTCAAGAACAAAGTGTTATAGAAAATGTTGTCATTGGACTGTATTCAGTCAAACAAGAAATATTTAATTTTCAATCACAATCAACTATGCCGAAATCTAAATATTTATATTATAATGGGTGACTAAATCTAGCTTTAAAGAGATGATCTGGCCGTATTCTGACTGATTGTAAAAGGCGATTCTGTTTCTGAACTCCACTCTTGTTTGCTATGACCTTGTCCCTCCCTTTCGACTCCTTCTCCCTGCTTCCTTTCTTTTGTTTGACATGACCCAAGGGTCTGGTTGTCTCATTGCTGACTCATTGCTCATCTGAACCCACAATATCAATACACCCACATCAAGTGAAAAAAAAAAAAGAAAGAGAAGCAAAAGGAAGGGGATTACCTTTAAAGTGTGCTGGTGACATCTATTAACTCTTAAGGCGTGACATTTGAGGGCCTTTCATAACTAACCTATAATTATCTGCGCAAATGTGGAAAACTGCAAGGTAAAACCTATCTGGATGATCATCTGGTCCCTCCTGCAGGCAGACGGCAGTCCCACTGTTACCCTAATGACTTAATGGACTTTTTAATGACCAAATAGCTCAGCACCATCCAGAAGCACTTAGAGCATTACATCTTGGCTAGCACTCAGTAGGAGAGATGGAACTGGTTGCAGTGGCACTGTACACTGTAGGTAAAACAAATGTCAACAATTCCGGTTAATATATATTTTAGGAGAAAGTAAGTAAATGCCTTAGATCTACTGTGGAATGCATCAGGTAGGAGTTCAGACAGGCTTCAGAAAGTAATCAACACTTCACTCTCTTCCATTTTAACAAAGATGGAAGAAATGAATTGACAGTTCTAATACTAAAGTTAATTGCATATCCAGAGCTCCATTTTTTTTCCTTCAAAGAAACTGCATCAAACTATTTTTATAAATCATATTCAGTAGATTCAAAATGGCTGTAAAATACGTGCTTCTCTCTGAACTTTTCAGTGGCGTCTCCATTTCCAGACATCAGCTGAGGCAATGTTCTTTTTCACTTTGAGTACCTGAAAGTAATGACTCCACCATATTGTTACTAAACACAAAAAATTTGTTTTGGATGGCCATTAATTTACTTATTTATGCCACATTAAGATGTTAAATATTTATTTGTTCCAGAATATGAACAGATATTTTCACCTTAATGTTTATTTGAACATTTCATATACAAAATGCAATAAATATGAAATTGAACTTCAAAGTTTTTTTATCAAACCATGGCCTTTTAACAAAGAAACCCAACTGCAAAGATAATTTCTTACTTCTTCAATGTAAAGAAGCTCTGGGGTATTTAGGCCTGAGCAGCAAAGTGCTTGCCCCCTTAGGGAAAAAAGTCACTTTTTTCACTTGGGAGGGACTCTTTCTGTCATTTTTAACTTCATCACCTTGAAACTAAGTCAGAAGGCAGAAAACATGTTGGTCTAACTTTGTTTAAGGCACAGAGAGGTTTAGTTTAATGGCGTTGCCACAGCGACGTGGCAAAGTGAGGCGTTTCACCATGACCATACTTTTGGCACTCATCTCCCCAGAGATCGTTCGATCTGCACAAAATTTTGCTATTTTGAATCAAAGCAATTACTTTGCTTTTTTACCTTCATTACCTATCTGAGCGAACTTCTCCCAGAGCTTTTGAGTTTCAGACTTCAAACTCTCTCCACCTTGACTTGAGGCATTGGGGATCAAAAGTTATCAAAAGAATTTGTCTACATCAAAGCATGTGGGTGTGACCAAGCGTCAAATGTGGTCTGTTTGCAATAACACAAATTGTAAATTGGAATTAAACATGTCAAAAAATGGATGGATGGGTCCAAACTCCACAGTAAGCCTGCCATTGAATCAAAGCAATCACTTTCTTTTTTTTACCTTCATGACCTATCTGAGCAAGCTCCTCCTAGAGCTTATGAATTAGAAACTTCACTCTACATTGACCTAACCCTAACCCTAAACCTTGGGAGAAAAAGTTATCAAAGGATTTTTTCTACATTAAAGAATGTGGGTGTGGTCAAGCATCAGATTTTTTTCTTTTTGCCATAAAACAAAAGGCTGGTCAGATGTAGACCACACTGGCATCGGCATGGTTAGCCGGTACATTGCTCCTGCGGTCGCGATAGGCTCAGCGGTGCTGAACTGCGACTGGTTGCCCAGTGCCGTTTGTGGCTTTATGGTTATATTCATATTGTCAATCAAATTAAATAAAAATAGCTATTTTTTCTCTGTTATGGTGTTGGATCTGTTTTAGTTTTCTTTTTGAGTTTGTAGTTGTTTCATTTCCATTTTGTATTATTCTAGTTGATTTTGGTTGTATTTTTTGAGTTCTTATGTATTTCCTGTTTACCCTCTGTTGCCCCTTGTGTCAGTCTCTTTCCTCTAGCTCCCTTGTAGATGCTTCATCCACACCTGTTCCTTGTATGCTCATTAGCCCAGTCTTTGTTCTGTCTCTCATATAAACTCTCCCTGTGCAGGTCCTCAGTACTGTTTAGCTTCTCTTGTGTCTTTTCCCCTGGCATCTATTGGTTTTTGGTTTTCTGTATTTTTAGTTCTTGGATTTTGCCTCTGTTGCCTTCCTACATTAAATCAGTGAAACTAATCTCTGCCTTCTCATCTCTGCATTTGGGTCCTCAACTAACTTCCATCAAACCTGATATTTTCAGATAATCTTTCATTTTTGTCAGTTTTGTTGAAATGAGACCTAGATGGTAAGCAAAGCTGCTATGTTTCGTCCTCTTAAAATTGACCAAAATTGCTGCAATTAAGTGGTGCGGACCAAAGAATGTGGCCAAGACCCACTTTTTGAATTGATTGTGGTCCACTTCTAAACAGTATTTTTTGTATGAACTGGCTTTGAGCTGACCTGGCTGCAGGCGACATAGTTGTTGGATTTCAATACTAAGTTTAAGTTAGCGTTGAATGTATTGCTAAAGCCACCATAGTTGTCTTACTATCACTGCTTCTAGTAAGCAGTGGGTCTCAATATGCATGCAGTAAACATTCTTTTTTTTACTGCAAAAACCTAAGTTGAAAATGAAATGTGTTAAATCTGCTGAACTTATGTTGTATGAGCTACTTTTCATACTTATAATGGTCTGCAGTTTAAATTATTATACAATTATTACTATACTATACTTGTCCTCTCTTTATAATGTTACAGATCTGGCTTTATCATAAGTTAAAGTTCATTTGCAAAAAGTACAATCAGGAACAAAGTAAAAAACAAAATATTCATTTGGTTTGAATTAAAGGAGTAAACTAAATGATTACCTGGTATGAATATACAACAATATACACATTTTCCCAGACTCCTTTTACCTGCTTCAATGCATTTTGTGCTGAATTCAGTTAAACATCCTTTCTAAGCCTCCAGCATGTTAAAATGCTTCTACATACTTACACATAAACACATCTTATCAACTCTGTCCTCCTTTCCTTCCCTGTTCATGCCATAAAATAAATTTGAAAAGGTTAATGCTTTGTTAGTTTTGCTCCATTGTACCTCTCTGATCTCCTTCAGTGTTATGTTCCATTGCAGCTTTTATTTCGGCTTGCCAGCTACTTTTGGACACTTCATAAACTAAGCTGGGGCTCAGAAAAGAAGTCTATGACACAAGAAGTTTGGAAAAGGCTCAAATATTAGGCTGTCAATTTTACTTTACATTTTGAGGCCTCTTGAAAAACATGCATTTCAAGTTACTTTCAGCCCAGTTTGGATATTTCTCTTAGTCATTTGGTTTTCTTTTTTGTTACATGCTTTATGTCTGTTTTTATTGTTGTGTTAATGTGAAAGCTTAAGTTTTTCTTTGCACCTATTATTTTCTGTTCCATTTTTCCATATAAATTTCAGGAAAAAAAAATAACTTGACTTGGACTAAGTTATGTTCTTGGTGAAGATCTGATTATTCTTTTTTCCATTGAAGCCGAGTGCTGCTGAGACTGGGAGTAAAGCGTGGCAGGCTGACGTACTCTTTCATTCTTCTTTCCTTCGCCCACAGAGAAAACAAATGTTCCTTCCTGCTTAAATTGTAACAGCCTCACCTCTCTGTCTTCATCTTTATACATACTTCTTCCCTTCAAATGAGAAACAAAGCTGCCAAGCACACCTACACAGTAGTCAGTTTCTATGTAATTATTGTGTCAACCTAAAGAGAAGGAGGAAATTGCTGTAAAGGATGGTTGGAAGTGTTTTGTTGTAGGCAGGTGGTCTTGTTTGGGTTATATTTTTGACTTTTAGATACAGTAGTTGTACAAAAAAATGCAAAAATGCCTCAAAGTTATAAAGATCGGATATCGTCTTTTGTGTGTGTTGGGGCAGGTAGTTTTAAAGATGGGTTGATTTGACCCCACTGGCTGGGGCCAGAGGCTGATTGATCACAGACAAGAATGTGACTTACTGATTTCCTAAGGGACCCTCATGGCCCCTCTGGAATGTTGTCTTTTTGGACATTGCTATTTTATAATCTTTGTTTAACCAGGGATCACCATTGTTTGAGGCAAGGAGCTTAAAGAAGGAGAGCTAATATATGCCTAGTTTCCAAAAAAATTTAAGAAAAAAAGGAATATTTGCTTTCTGTCTGATAAAACAACCTCTACTGAATACATACATGATCAATTTAGGTATTTATTTAGATTTATTTGCTGAGTCAAGGAATTCTTTCAAAGAGGCCAGCACCAAGCGAGAAAATTATCCAATTTGAATCGATACTTTTTTGCCCTACTCCCCTGTTTTCTAGACCTATCCTTATCCCTTTGACCACACGGATCTCAGAGGCTACAGATTTCTTTGAAACGATTTTTAATTACTATTCTTAACATAGGTAATACAGCAGACAGGTAGTGCAGTAAGTTAGAAACATCAAGATAACTTACCTTTTCCTAACATTTTTATTACTTGGAAGAAAAGGGAGAAGCAGCATTTAGTTCCTATTCTCCTTTTATAAGGAACAAACTCAGAAGACTGTTAAAGTGTTGAAAACCTGAGTTCTTTTAAGTAAAACTAAAAAACCCATTTCTTTAGAGCTGCTTTTGACTGTTGTAGTAACATTTTTTACACGAGCATCATTAGTTTAAGTTTGTGGTCCAACTGTTTTTTTTTTTTTTTTGTTTTGTTGCTATTTTTGTGTTGTTATTTATTTATTTTTTTTGCTGGTTTTTATTTTTCTGGTATTTACTGTTTAGTTCTTGTAAAACACTTGAAATTGTATTTGTACTGAATTGTACTATAGAAATAAACATGCATTGCCTCTCTTTGGAGGTGAATAAATTATTCAAACTCTGAATTTGCAAAATGAAATTGAAAGAAAATTAAAAATTTGGATATTTTACTGAGAAAGAGCTGCTTGCGATCTGAGTGTCTGGTGTAATTCAAACGTTTATTGTGAATGATGACCTCAACTTTGTGTTTTTTTTCTTTATTAAAAACATGGTAAATGAACAAAAACAAGCTGAGATTTTAGCTGTGAACTAAGTTCAGCTTTTGTTGGTGGTAAACGAGCAACATGAATCAGTTCATTTTAACCTGGCTGAACTTTATTTAGAACTAGTTCTTGAAAAACTAAAAAAACTGAACCAAAATGGAATGAGGCTCAGAATAAAGCAATTATCATTATACTGTAACTTGTTTTTCTTTAGTGTCACAAAATGTTGTTATTATTAAGGTCCAGTGTTTTGTTGACCCATGAACCCACCTTGAATTCCCCCTGTTGACTCTGTAAGTCACTTTAAGTACTTCCTCTCACCAAAAAATATATACATGCACATATAAATGAAATGTATAGCTTTAATTTAAACCTGGCACCCCTATCAGCTGTTCTTCAATTTAACATTTATTTCTATTCCTTGTGTTTTGTTTTTACAAATTTTACTTTGTATTTATTTTAAATACTTTGCATGTGTGAACGAGTGATAGAGCACCACTTGGCATGTAACTAACCAGAGGGCATAGTGTATTATTATCAGTCAGAGTAGGTGAACATGAAAAAGGGATTGTCAGCACGCCATGGCATGCAAGTTTCCATGTTGGATTCCCGGTCCATGATAAACTCAGTTTCCTGGTTTGCATGTGACATAAACTACACATACACAGCAGTTCAATGGTCAAAAATAGAGAACCACATGCATGTTGAGTATAGTGAGCTCCAGGCTTTTCTAGGATTAAATAGCATTAGATGAGCCATTTCACTGAACCCACTTTTAATGTGACCTGTGCTTCACTTCAGCATGCCTGTTTCCATCTGTCTACCCAGTGCAATACTTTGTCTTTCCTCACACTCTGCTGCTCGTCTACTACTTCTTGTACAACACCCCCACCTCGCACCACCAATTGCAAAAATAAAACCTTAAGGTCAAGCTTCTTTCTGTCCTTACAAACAGACTCCTGCAAAGTATACAGTTTTTGTATTTCATCACATTACTTCCACAGATTTATATTGTTCTTGTTTTATTAGAATTTGTGGTGGAAGAACACAAAGTAGTGCATAAACACATAGAATTAAATAAAAATGTTAATAGTACCTGAAATGAATTTAAATGAAGGAAATTTAAATGTTTTGCCTAAAACTGTGCATGTTTCTACACGGAGGACAACTAATACTGTAGTGGTTTGTCTCACAGCAGCTCTGAAAGAAGCTCTGAATGAAGTTACTCAATACGATGTATGACAGTCTTGTTAAAAATCCTCAGGGTGTCTTTCATTTAATGATGAATTGTTTTTGCACAGGAGTTTCTAAAGCAGAGCAGGCCTTCTTTATTGTTGTATGTATTCAATCGTTTCTTTAAAACCTCTCAATAAAATGAAGCTTAATAAAGGTGTTGTGGAGCAGAGACATGGACACATATGAAAAATGCAGGGTAGTGGATCCTGATGACCAGGGTTAAAGACTCCAGTTTTAAATGAAAGTATATTTGTGTTATAATAGACCAGTCAAAATGCAGGTCTAACTCTACCTTCGAATATGTGACAGAAGCGGACTGGTAACATCAAATTTGTGTGACCTTAAACTGTTTTATTAAGAAAAATAGAAAACTTCAGTCTTTATACAAGTCAACCTATTTGAAATGAAGAACTTGCAATTGTGCAAAAGGTGGTTCCATTAAGGGTTGCTTAAGTGGGGTGGTTGTGGGGTTCTAACTTTTTTTCTAAAACATGTTTCAACCTAAAATCAATTCAAATTTCTATGTTTCCTCAAGATGTAAAAAAATGGGAGTCTTGGCCTAGAGATTAGAGCAGTGCGCTTGTGCTCAGAGAAGGTTGCAATTGGGCTGGAAAGCATTGGGCTGCCACACAATAGCAGTCCACTGCTTTCCATGGGGATGGCTTAAATGTAGAGAGTGAATAAAAGTTGGTGGAGGTCTTGAAATGAAGCTTTAAACAAACTTTAAAGCAGAGCACATAAATCTTCCTGTGTTATCTTGACCACTATAAGTAAGTATAAGGCCTCCCTTTGCGCACCTCTACTTTAAGCATAATATCTTAGCTGAAGCTGGAGTGTTGAGGGTCAGTACGTCAATAGATAAATGGGAAGAGCAGCCCACAATCAGTCAGGCAGCAAGCCAACTCACAGGTAGGTCAACAGAGAAAGGGGGAGGCAAGAGAAAGATTCTATTACTATTAACACAACATCAGAGGTTCTAGTATGAGTACAACTAACAGTTTTGCACTGAGAGATCACATTAGAGATTACAGAGAAAATCACATAAACAGAACTCCACAAGTCAAACTGAGCTCAATGTGTAAAATACCAGCCTTCACCTAGACATTCATCCTCCCTGGTAGACTCCCTGGGGTTTTTTAACATAGATATAAAGCATAGCCAGGTGATTAATTGTTATACATAAAAGAATGATGGGGTTTGGGATGATGGTACCAAACACTATATTCAATTTCTTGAAGCATTTCATTTTGGTTGGAGCTGCATTTTTGCTTTAGGGTTTGTGTTTTTTGACTTATCCCTATAATCCCAACCAATATGCTTCTGTCAAACTGGTGGTTCTTTCCTATGGATTAGAGGCCCCTGTTTTGCCTTTCAAACTAGAGACTGAAGAACTTAGTCTCTCTGTAGTGGGAGAGAGTTAGTCTTGCACTTACCCTCTGGTTGACCCCACTCCTTTAGCTTAGACCTCCTCCCTGATCTGCAGTTGAACATGACATTTTAGTCTCATATAATTATGCAGAATTAAGTCGCTTAGTTATTGTCTCCTTGGCTTTAATGATCTAAGAAGCTTGGTAAGCATATCAGTAGTAAGAAAAATATCTTAGTGGGGATTCAACATTAAGACAATTGTTAACAATTAAGAGTTTTGTGGCCTGTTCCCCCACTGCGTGCCTAAATTCCCATGTACTGCTTGTGCTTAAAGAGCAAAGACATGCTTAAATACAAGACTTACCATAAATTTACAGTTCTATAAGGTCTGATGCAGTGCAAACATTGCACTACATACAGTATGTACTTATTACAACCAATGAGTTGATTGTACCAGCATACAAATATCCGTCTGCCAAACATTCAAATTGATTCTATATTTGGAAGATGCTGGGGCAATCTAAACAGATTATATTGCATCAACAGGAACTGATAATGCTCAACAGCAGTGTTTTAGTTATAATTTACTTAAGACAGAATGGATATTGTTAAAACCTTCCTATTTTAACAAATATTCACATGTATTTATACATCTATGGTGTCTAAGGTAATCAATTATTGTTCTTTATAATATAAAAATAAAATGCTTTAAAATATGCAAAAAAAATTTCTTCTTTTTATTTGGTGTACACATGGCAGCGAGGCATGTTTTAACTGTTCTCTTATTTATTACCAAATGTTTTGGTCTTCCTTACACATCAATCAACAGGGATCTATTGTGCGATTTGTGCATGCTTCTCGGATCATGACTTCATTGCTGAGCTGATCAGAGCACATACATTGCAAATTAGGACAAAAATGAATGGCGAAGTGTGTAGCGGAGTGGTAATGTAAATCTATGTTAAGAAAAGCAGAGAAAAAGCAAGAAAAGTGCGACCAGAGATTGGTGAAAAGATATAGGTAATTTTGTGACATTTGCAAGCTAAGGCAAAACCAATACAGGGATACTTGTACTCTATCTTCTCAAATTATAGCAATATGCAGAAACAAAAGAAATGAAATAAAAAGATAAGATGCTTCTGTAAGAGTTTACCATTTCTCTTCTTTAACCCTACTACCCCCTACTGCCACCTCCCTCCAACACACACACATCCCCACACCCCTCCAACTAATCATGCTCAATTTCACCTGTCATTCATTAGAGCAATTTTTCTAGCACAGCTCCTCTACTTTTCCCAAGGTACACACTCTCTCGGCTTCCACTGGAACTGTTTAAATATAATATCAACCACATGGTAAAGTTTACGGAATGTAAATGAAATAAAAAAATAAATAAATACACTAAGTGATCCCTGGCAGTGCTGAGGTCCACATGAGGATGTAGGGGTGCTGTTGTTAAGGGACATCCTAAAAGACGAGCAGTTGTAATTACACCCACAAACTGAGTGGGATAAGGGAAGGAGACAGGAGAAGAGCGAGCGTGGGGGTTGTGGCGGGGGTTCAGGGGAAGGAAAAACAGGGTGAGAAGGGGAAGAAATTGAGAAAGAGGGGTCTCTCAGTGGGTGGCTTTTTACTCATTTTTCTTTTTCATTCAGTCTTGTGGGTGAGCTTCATGTGACCGTGTATAATTGGCCTGTGGTCACACCGGAGTTGTGCAAACAGATTAGCAAGGAAACATGTCATCCTGAGAGACTGTTGAGGTGAATGTGAGTTGTGCGAGTCACAGATGTGGGGTAGTGTGGGAAATTGTGTGATGAAGTAAGGCCTGTATTAATTGTGAGCAGGTGGGGCAGATAATTATTTTTATCCTTGACAGTTAAAAAAAATGGAAGAAAGATAAAGGTCTGTTTATGCACTACTAAACATGCATTATATGTCCAGTGCAAACCCACTTAGAATTGAATAGAATTCAACTTTACAGTCATTACACTATCACAAGTACAATGCAACGAAATGTAGTTTGCATCTATCCAGAAGTAATATAAATATGATATAAATATTTATTTACATGTGCACAAAGACTGTATGTATTTACTAAAAATGGTATATACCACTTCAGATACCG
>NW_015151243.1:81781-93930 GCF_000732505.1 Cyprinodon variegatus | reverse complement strand
TACCTAGATGACTGAGAATATTCAACAGCGTCCTGGACCACAGTGTCTGAGCCCTCTGGCCACACCTTTAAGGCTGATTTATACTTGTCGCATAAACGTTGCCCCACATCCTCACCGCCTTGGCCGTATCTAGACCCACAGCTAGTTCATGATTGTCCCTTTTGGGTTGTGGCGTGGAATAACAAAGAGCAGCCCACGCTTCAATAATGAACATAAATTAAAAAATATCTGCGACAAGCTCAATGCAACACACTGCTGCGGGGACTATAACCAGTCCTTTACTGTTCTCACAGTAGGTTTCACACGTTGGATGAGTGTTGAGTACAAAAGTGTGAAGAACAGGGAGAGATGGTCTGATTGCCCGATGTGGGGGAGGGGTGTTGCCTTGTAAGCTCCAGCCAGGTTGGAGTAGATATGGTCAAGGGTCTTGTCTCTTCTGGTGTGGCACGAGGCATGTTGGTGGAATCTGGGGAGGACTGTTTTCAAGTTGGAGTGTTTGAAGTCACCCACAACAACAAAAGCAGCCTCACTGTGTTTGGTTTGGTGTTTGCTAGGCTCTAGTAAAGTATGATAGTGAACTATCAAATGAAAATAAATATATGACTCTCTGCTTATGTGCTATGATGATATTTTTGCAGCCACAACTCCTTACTCTAGACTGTGTGTTGGACATTTAGAAAGCTTAATTAAATAATCAGTTGTCATATTTCATATACTATCACCAAGACATTTCTTGAGGCAGATAGTTCCTTTTGTTCCCTAAAAAAGTTGGGCAAAAAAACACCTAAAAGTTGTAAAGCTCAAAATTACAAATGATCTTTTGCCAAATAATACGAGAACCCTAATTTCCTTTGCAACACTTGCCAAACCTTTCATTTGGTTCCTTCTATGTTTACATAAGCCTTTCAATAATAAATAGTCCTTGCAGCATATGTCAAACTCATTTCCAACAATGGAAATTATCCTGAAAATGTCAATAGGTTACATTAGGGACCTCATACAATGTTAATACGTTGACAAATATGGCATCAGTGGGCAAGAATTAATTACCCTATAGCTAAAGTTCAGAAATGCTCTCAGGTAGAGTTAGTTCTGGGAATAAAAAAAGACGTCAAAAAGCAAGCATTCCTGGAACTTAGCTCAGGAGACAGACAATCAGAGTGTGTTAAGGAAAATAACAGCTAGAAAAGGAATGTCATGGACGCAATGTACGGTCCATTCACACATCTGAGTTTAACTTGGCTGAAGAAATAGCTGTGTAAGCAAACCCTGTTATTGGTTTCTGATGCTTCTGTCAGCTCAATGCCAAACCACCTGCTTTCTGCTGGCAACAACCTCACTTAACATATACTACCTAGTGTGGGTGGCATTCACATTATGTCTTGAAAATCAAGTTGGTGTTACTCAATGATGTTTCAGAGAGCCTTTCATTTTCAGGTGTTTACAGTGAACAAACATATGCTAGAATTACAAGATGATGATTGCCTGGTAGTATTTTGTAAAGAAAAAATCAATCTGCATCACCTGTAATACCATCATTAACTTGTTTTGATATTCGTATCCATTAAAACTGCATTTTCAAGTATAGTGCCTGCCATATCAATTTAGGTGCACTTCTAGTTCATAAGCTTTACTTAATGTTATTTTCTTGGAAGCGATGCACCCTCTTAGACATTATCTTAAAAGGTAATTGGGCCAGATTAGGAGATCGGAGGTGTTGTACTTTTATACTTAAGTATAAAAAAAAAAAAAAAAAAAAAAAACACATGTATAATTAACCTATGGCACACTGCTTTTATCAACAATTTTACCTGTGAGTTAAACTGCTAATGCATAATGATTTTTTTTTTATGATTAAAGCTATTCAATTTAAAAAAGCCTTAAATCCATGAAAAAATATTTAGATTAGCCAGTGATTTATTTTATTGATGGTTGCAATTGAAAAGGAGCTAAAATGGAAGGTTGTGAGATCTTGGCATATATTATATTTAATGTAATGTAAATGTAATAAAATAAAATATTTAAAAAATAATAAAATAATAAAAATAACTTTAATGATGACAAAAAAAAAAGTTTCTAAAAATACTTTTACATAGAGAGTACAAGTTTATCAAAATCCAGAGAAAAATACATCTGAGGGGGAATTTTCAGAATACAATCTGTCATTCTAAGGTTAGTCTATATTGAACTAAATGAAGGAAACCAATATTTTATTATATTTATATACTCAAAAAATGCTGCATATGGTATAAGTAAAATTGTTAATTAAAATACAATACTCAAAAAATATGTTTGCTTTTTAAATGACAGAATAAAAGTTAATTAAAAAATTAGAGCCATGTATACTACACGTGAAGGACATGAAAAAATCTAGCTTACTTTTTTAAATTTTGTCCTTAGACGCTTCATGAAACAGACACAGCTACAAAAATAACAAATTTCAACTCGCTTTGTAAAACGTGCAACTGAGACCTAGAAGTTCAGTATCTGTCTTTAAAGCCTAGGAATCAGTTTTCCTACTGCATTCCTGGAACAATGTCTCAATGAAGCTCATAGTGCTGAATTCCAACCATCAAATTCCCTCTGCGTTTCAATCAGCTCTTAATGTTAGTCCATTTGCGGGCCAGCAGTTTTATTTTCACTTGATGATCGGCAGTATCCATCCATGCTTTCCATATTGCTCTCGTCTTACATTTACAAAGTAAGTCTCCTACTCAGGTTGTTAGGGATTTTTGGGTATGCAAAAAGTCATTTGTTCTTTGAGCTTGCCTGTTCTTTTCTTTGTGTTAAATGGGTTCCAGTTCCATGATAAATAAACATTTTATAATGAGTGCCTTGTTCCTCATGATTTTGCATGGGTGTTTCTTAAAAAAGCATCTGGAAGGCATTCATTGTTGATAATTCAGGTTTTATTAAGATTGTGGATCTACCACACCCATAGCATCTTTGAGACATTAGCTTCATATTACTTTGAATCTGCATATGTCACTTCATATACTATAGAGGAAATATCTTGTGATCTAAGATTGGAAACCTGCATGGGCGTTATTTGTCTCATATTATTCAGATATCTTTCTACCTTATAATTGTTTAGTTAATAGCAATGATCAGGACAGCCAAATTAGAAAAGCAAACATAGTTGTCTATACATAAAATGTTGTCCATCATAACCCAACAAATACATGATTTTGGTGAAATAAATATCTATCCATAGGTTATTATCTGCTGTAGTGGAGTTAGACAAACCTAAATGACCATATAGCTGGATAATCCATGGTTCTTATTCTCTGTAAATCAATCATTAAATACAATTCCATGGAAGCAGAAGATCTCTCAAAAAAATATATAATAACATGCAGAAAGGCCGAAATGTAGAGGAGTCATTTTGGCAGACACAGAGAAAGAGAATCAGGGCGAGAGAGAGAGAGGCAGAGTTTAGGACCTCTTAAAGTCCCTTTACAGAGCCATGGTGACGGCCACTAGAAGCCCTTCAGTCTTGGTGCAAATTGCTTTTAAATGCCTACTAACAACCAGGGTATTTAGTGACATGCGAGGATGGATAATGTTGTATGATGACGAACAGAAGAGATGGGAAGTGGCTAAGAGTAGCATTAACGCTATCTGTTGCCCATCACACTGGCTTTATATATTTCCTAATTAATTTGGGGGTTTGCTGCTACTAGTTTTATATATTTTAACATGATGCTTTTTTATCATACTCCAGCCTCATGGCTCTTGGTTGTTTTTGTTAAGACTTGCTATTTTGCCATTTAATGACAAAAAACAGAACTCAATTATGCAGAAATTACAACAGCAACTGCCTTCATTATTCTTCGATTTCTACATGACTGCTTATGGCTTTAGATTAAGCAGTGTCTGAGTTTGCTATAATTTTCTGGTAAAATGTTACATCGAAAAAAAGGAAAACAAAAGGTCTTACAGTAGAGCGCGCTGGCCTGTGACGTAATTGCGTCCTCTACTGCGCATGTTGGACAGTTGCATTGTATGACTGCAGTTCACACAGGAGATCACATGTATATGAATCAGATTTCACAAAAAAAAATCGGAATTGAGGATCAAGGCCTGCAGTGTGAACATAGCCAAAGAGTGGCCTCTGCTTCGAGTATCGTCTAACTTTTTTTTTTTTTGGACTACCAGCGAATTAACTAATTTGATACTCTATTAAAGGTATAGTGGAGGATTTTCTTTTTCTGGTTGGATCATCAAAATAAGAGGTCCTCCTAACTGTCAATCATTCTGGTGATATGTTTATCTAAGGCTGTCCTTCATGCTCATCCCCTTTTTCACTTAGGCGTGATGAGTCTGACATGGAGGAAAAATTGCTAATCTTTTGTAAAGTAAGCTTGAATGAGTATTTAACTTTATCCCTTTAACAAAGAAGGGCATCTAGGTGTCCTTTTTCCAAAAATAATTCATTTAATACATCCATCATCACTGTATGTAATAGCTGCTTGTATCGAGCTGGATCTGGCTGTTGAAAACAACTGCACAAACATAAGTATATTTTTACATTTAATAATTAACAACACATCTGCTCCCAATCTGCTGATTAGCCAGGTCTTTGTTTCTGTCTCCCATATATGCACCTCCTGCTCAGTCACTGTTCTAGTTTGTCTTCATTTCTTCGCACCCTTTGTTGTGAGTATTCCTGGTTTTAAGTAGTTTTTGGATTTTGTGGATTATGTTTGTGGATTTCTGCTTCTGTTACCCTTTTTGTTATTAAACCTGTAAGAAACCACTTCAGCGTCAGTCTCTGAATTTTGGTCCTCTTCAAACCTCCAGCCAATCGGACACTAATTAGATAAACTGCTTGGGAAGATATTAACACGTACTGGCACGTAATATTACGTTTTAACAGACTTATAAATCATCAATAAAAATGATCTTAACATAATTCAAAGTAAATATAGACATTGCTAAAGACATTATAAAAACAATGTGTGAGAACTGTGAGAAAATAACAGCTTTCTAATACAGTTGGGTCCAATTTGTGCTGTACCATACAAAAAGATTGGGTCAAAAGTTTAAATAGAATTCTTTGTCTTTTTCTTATTAGATAATTAATCAAAGTATATCTTATTTTTATTGAACCAGTGAATTTAAAAAAAAAAAAAAAAAAAAGAATAAGCAGACCAATGTAGATTTATTACACAACAGAGTTAATGGTGTATCCACACTGAATATCAAACCAGGGAAAGAAATTCACAGCTTTGGGATGCCTTTCCTGCCCTGACATTTTACAAGAAATTCACCTGGTGAGCAACAGTAATTTGCACAGGGGATGAAAGGCTCTACAAGGTCATCAAAGAACCTGACCACCAGGCACATGTTTACAAACCCCAACCCCAGTCCTGCTCCGCAATTCCTGGCAACATAATGTGCTTTGATTTATTTATTTTATTTTATTTTTTTTTTTTGGCTTCATAGGGGCTTTTTGAACTGCTCTTTGTCTGTGTGTCTCCTCCCAGCTAAGCTGTCTTGGGTTGGAATTTATCCAACTTAAGAGGCTTCCTTAGCCTTTGGGTAGCAGGGAGGTCCCAGATTGTTTTTTCTGTTTATGGGCCAAATCACAGTATGCAATAAAAGGCCTTCTTAGAATCCAGCTAAGAAAGCAGCTGAGAGGAGAATCTGATCTTCCAAATCCAAGGACATGGTTCTCAATCAAACAAAAAAAAAGGTGACTTGTCTCTTTCAGGTTGGAGGAGAGTTCCTGTCTCAAGTGGAGGAGTTTGAGTATATTAGGGTCCTGTTCACGAGTGGGGGGAGAATCGGTGCGGCTACTGCTATAATGTGGACACTGTACCGGTCTGTTGTAGTGAAGAGAGCTAAGGGAAAAGGCAAAGCTCTTGAGTTACCGGTTGCTCTTTGTTTATATGCTCACCTACTGTATGGTCATGAAATCTGGATCATGACCAATCCCTGATACAAGCGACTAAAACGAGGTTTCACCGCAGGGTGGTGGGGAACTCTGTAAGAGATAGGGTGAGGAGCTCAGAGGGGCTTAGTGTACAGTAGAACAGCTTCTCCTCCACACTCAGCAGTCAGCTGAGGTAGCTCAGACATCTTTGTTAGATGCCTTCATGACTTCTTCCTCAGGAGATCCAGTATTCAAGGCACATCCCACCAGGAGGAGGGCGAGGACATGACCTAGAACACCTAGGTGTGCAATGAGAACAAAGTCTGAGAGTCTCTGCTGAGACTGCTGCCCACATGATCCCGGTCCTGTATAAGAGGAAGACGATGAGTATGAGACTGTTCAGATTAATACATTGAGTATATTGCCTTATTTTAACATTAAAATAGTTTTTTTGATGTTTTATAGGCATTGTTCATGACTAGGACTACAGTAATATAAAAGCATACACTTGGTGAATAAAATATTTATATTATGTGTCATTAATATTAATTATGCTTGTCTACTTCTAGGTTAACAAGATAATTGGCCAGAATATGTTTTCTATTTAATTTTTAAACAATGAAACATTTTCTTGCAAGCAAAACTTGTAACCTTATAGCTGGTGAAGCTTTTAAGCTCTTAATGTTTGTTAAGATAACCTATATGGGGAGCCCTTGGCTTAATTGGAGAGATGATGCTTGTGAGACCAATTGCTGCAGGTGTATCCCTTCCTTCTCTGTCATTCGTTCTGTTAAGCCCCAAATGATGGAGGGCCACCAGGGGCATTAAATATTCAACTATTTGAAAATGATGATGTCATAGTGCATCTTTGTAGTGCTGTGCTCATACAACATCGCAGCAAGCTTTGACTGGGTGGTGCAATCCCCCCTCTCTGCATTAGATTTCCATCTAAAGGCCTGAAATATTCACTCAAATATTTTTGGTTAATTTATTTTGTATGTCTGAGGAAATTTCTATCAATGATACCTGTTAGAAAGTACAGAGAGAAATATATATATTTTTCACAGATACTAAATGTTTACACCTTAGAACCTTTAAGTAGTGCCTAGCTTTTGGGATTTACATGGAGTTTTGTTTTGGGCCATGATCATGTTTAAACATCTTTATTTTATCTTTGTTGTGGGTTTGATTGTGTCTCCGACCAAAACACTTAACTATTATTGTACCTACTGAGCTGTACGTTGCTGATTAGGTTTGTGAATATGAATACTGTATGCCTATAATAAAAATGGATGGATGTTTTTGAATTACATATATATCAGCAATTTGAATAGGGGGAATTTAGTTAAAAAAAATAAAAAAAACGGCTTTGGGACCGTTGTTGAAATAGTAGATGTTCTCTATGCTGAGAGATTTCTCACACACCTAATGCTTATCTTGGATCTGCTACAGCCATTAGCACATCGAAAACTAGGGATTCAGTCATTTTGAAAGATATCTGGCTGTTGTTGGGTACCATTGCCCACCCAGAGAGTCCTGCTGATCTGGGTCTTGTAAAACAAAAAAGGGATAAAAATTAACAACAAAGAAAAAAGCACTTCAATTTATTTCACAAAGAAAAACAAATACATTACTTTTAATCAACCATGCATTGTCTGGGGCCTCATTTGGAAAGAATGTATTGAATCTAACTTAACATTATTCATAGGGTAAATTTGCTCTCCTGAGCTGGATTTTTTTTTTTAACCACAGTTGGCTTTTGATACACACAAGGGTGAGCGTGTGGTTTTCATAAGAAACCCAATTATCAGAGATGAACAGAGGGGGTGCTTTCATGTATAAGTACTGGGCCTCGAGTAATGTGAGAATTCACACGGCATTGAAGCTATTTGAACAAATGATTAGATATAAACTTTCTGGTTTCAGGAGAGCTCTTTGGCTCTCACTTCCTGTCTGTGCTCTTTCCTCTAAGTTAGCTCCTTTCTTTTTACACATGCTCCTGACATTCCCTGGAAGTGCTGAGGGAAAAAGGTCCTAGGTTCACCTTGTTTGAAAGGGAACTAAAACTCCTGCTTTTGGGATTGCCAAACCTAACTGACAACTCATTGCACTAAACACTGTTGCGTGCATATGTCTGTGGGAGTTTTTTTTTATCCAAGTGTGCCAAATATCTGCGCACATTTTTGAGAATGCAAACATCCCTGATAGGTCTTAATAACTCTTATTGTTTTGTCTTGCGTGCATGCTAGGAATGTGGCAGCGTAAACACATGCAGCTGATTAACCTACATATACAGTCACACATGCTCCGCACACATCAATCAGTCTGCAATAATAATATTTAGGAACTTGATTGGAGATGTAAGGTATATGTCTCCCTCCCTTTCGCCATTCTAACTTTACTACGTCAAGGCCCTAACCACCAGCTTTCTCCACTCGTCAATCTCGGCTCAGATGGAAAGCAGATGGGTCTTAGGATCGTCAAAGGGAAACTGAGTGAAAGACATGAGGGGGAATAAAACAGGCATAGAGTCAGATGAAGGCCAATAGGTCATAGTTAAAGACAAGAGATGGAAATTTGCATTATAGACAGAGAGCCTTTGAGAAAGTTGGAGATGGAAGAAACCAAGAACCGGCAAGAGAGAGATGAAGGCAGCCAAGGGATCAGGATTGGAATCAGGGACCAGACAGCCATTTTCAGATAAAAGGACTCCAGCCAATCCCCTCAATGATAAACATGTGTCTGTGTCACCCATCCCAGGACTCTATTTATGCATTTGTGTGTTTGTGTGAGACTGTGTGTCTTGTTGTGTGTTGTTATAGACAGCTATTCCTGACACACATGGTGTGGATGAAGATACATGCTTAGACACTTGACACCTCATTCACCAGTTTGGCAACAGGCAGCGAAATATCCATCAGGGGTGTCAACTGACAAAAACCATGATGCTCTCAGCACAGCAACGACCCTGATGCAGAAGTATTTAATCTTTTCTGGTTTTTGGTCCAAACCGCTACTAGTTTCTAACATTACATTTTTGTGTATGCTCACAGTCTGAAGCTAAGAAATATGCTGCTGACATAACTGTAAATTACATTAATATTTCTGAGAAATGTGAAACTGGCTATGCTTTCTGAAATTTCTGTGCTTTCTGTAATCTGCACTTTAAAGATCCTATATAGTGAAAAAATTTTTATTTATTTTTTTACCTTTAGAATATGGTACTTTACTCTTCTTTCATTAAAAACATTACTAAACTGTTTGTTTGCTTGATTCATGCATATCTGAATAGTCCTCATAAATGTTTATCATAAATGGTCTCAGACTTTTTGTCTTCCTGAAAAAGAGCCTAATCGTGCGATACGAGGCTGTAAGATGTTGTACCAGATTTTCCAACCAAAGTACCAGTAAGTATACTAATGTTTTAGTACTCACTAATACTACCTAACACTCTGAATACTGGATTTAGGTTAGTAATAAAAGAGTTTTAATGATATTCTTTTGTATGCTTAGCAATCAAACATGGACTTTTAATTTGGTACAATTTGGATGCAGTTCTACCTCCTCTTAATGTCTATTGAATATAACTTGGGATCATACTTTGTAAAGTATAAGACCCTGCTTTATGTTGGGCTTTCCACATTTTTCTACCAGCAGGCCTCTGCTTATAGTTCAGACTCTGGATGCTAAGCTAAATAGGGATTCCTTTGTAAACATGAAGGGCTACTTCTTTTGTCATCTTCCTTAGGGTGACCAGACGGCCTCTTTTTCTTGGATATTTCCTACTTTTCATACCTAAAAAAATGTCCGGGCGGAATTTCAAAATCGTCCGGGATTTTGGTCGACTACAGTGCAGCAGAACCGAGCCGTCAGCTCCGGGGTGAAGTTTGTTTGAAGTTGGATATTGGATATTCAAGCTCAAATGATTGAAGCGACTGAGGGACTCTGATGTCAGCCAGCGTCTCTAAGCTGCTCCCTCCTCCCACATGCGGTGGTGCAGTTAGGGACCGTCAATTAATCTTGAACCAAGAACTCTTGAGAAACAAAAATCAATAAATTCCTTATCTTATGACCAGCTTAAACGAAACTAATATAAAATCATGCCAATAGATAACAGAAGTAAGGCACACTTGCTTTTATGCAATTTTAAGTTATTTTCAATTTTTAAGCCATTTTTAAAGACAAAAGTTGGGACTTTTCTTCAACTGGACGCAGAAAAAAAAAAGACTTTCTGACCTGGAGGTGCTCCTCTTATCTACTGTCAATTCTGTTCCATGGTGCGTCTTAGAGTGGAGACTGTGTTGGACCAAAGAGTTCTCCAGTGGCCAATGTAATGCTAAACAGGGGTTACAGAAATTTACTTTCCACTGGCTGGAAAGAAAGATGGTGGTTAATATCCTAGCAACACTTCAATAGGTGGCAAACCAGGTATTACCAGGGGTTCAACAAGTCTCGCTGGAGATTGGTGTGAAGGCTTATTTTTTTGCACAAATACACCCAAATACTTTTTGGGGGGGGCTAACAGCACCGATGAGAGGTTAGATTGTTGATGCAGCTAGAAACAGGATAAGCAGATCATTTTAAATAATGCAACCAATGAATGAGTCTGAAGTGGACAGAGGATGAAAGTAATCCTATTTGATGGGTAATTTTCGTGATCTAGTTCGGCTTAAAGTGGAGGATGAATGTCTTCTACTTCCCAGGTTATTGAGCCAGTGGTACAATTTCAAGTTAGTATGGGAGCAGGAGACTCCTCAGGCAAACACTGGCAGGAATGAGCGTCTAGCAAGACGTGGTAAGAGATATAGAGGTTGATATAGGAGAAAAACAAGGACCAACAGGACTGGTGGGAGTTTAAGCATGACTGAAGGTAAGACAAGTTTTTATGATCTGTCCAGACCAGCAAAGGTTGTTTAGTGCCCTCCAGCAAGTGATGCCACTCTTCAAAGGAAAGTTTTATGGTAAGAAATTCTTGGTCCCCAATGCCATAATTTCTTTCTCTGTGAGACAATCTGAAAAAAGCACAAGGATGAAGTCTATTATCTTGAAAGAAACATTTGGACAAAACAGGTCTGACCGCAGGATGTGTGACATGAGCCTAAAAAATAAACCGTGTCAAAGAATCAGGTTTAATGAGGATGGGAGGAAGAGTTAACCCCAACATTAACTTCGGTATGGTAAGAAATTCAAAAATGTTGAGTGGTTTTGAAGCAGGTCATTTGGAGGTTAGTGGTCTTTGGTTAGGACTTTGGCAAGAAACACACAATGAATCACATACCTAGTTCAAAGATATCAGTATATCAGTAAAGATTTTTTTTCCCAATCTTGGTAAACAAACTATTCTGTGTAGAAGAGTGGCCCGTCTTTATAGAAAATAACGATATGGTTAATTTGCCCATTCGTTTCAAATAGTTTCGCTCATAAATAAATACAGTTGTGATTAAAAAACTGCATTCTGTATTTAGTCAGTTTATATCTTGATATATTTATTTGAAGAACTAGAAAAATTATGTGGTACAAAAAAAAAAAAAAAGGTTGACTCACATTTTCAAAACCTCAGATCTTTGCTGATTAATATTCTTAACCATCAGAAATACTCATCTACATAGCTGAATTCTTAACCTCTTCTGAGAGGGTTCTGGTGGAAATGCAATCAGTAACAATCTAATGCAGAGCGTCCTCTGATCACGTCTCAATTACCAAGTAAATCCTCAAAAATCTGTCTCTTTCAGCTTGTGTTTCTGTGTGTGTTTAGTGGTGTGTGTTTTTATAATAGTTTCACAACAATGGCTGTGGTTAATGTGGTATTTATTTGTGGAACATGGAGTGTACATTCATTCCTTTTCATTTTTGGTGTGTAAGCCTTAACTGTGCAGGGCATCTATCAGCACTTCCCTTTGTTTGTGTGTGTGTGTGTGTGTGAGGAGCCATCAAAACCACGGCTACTCACCCATAACCACACTATAACGACTGGGTCGCTTACTTGCGTTGATGCATGCTGAAGAATAGATCAACACTGCAGAACACTCACTCACACTTCTTAGACTGTGGTTTTGCCTCTTGTGGCTAAGCTCTACTCACTGGCTTTGACAGATGTGATTTTAGCTTGGTCAATAACATCATGTTTGTATGACACCTTATTTCTGTTGACACGCTATAATGTTATTTTCAGCTTTAACACTTAATTTGTTGAAAAATCACCACCGGTAGTAAAATCTCTGTGCTAATTAAAAAGGTTTGCTATTATTAATATGTAAGCTGATGTAAAACA